>NC_140622.1:30314303-30446803 GCF_057382275.1 Copadichromis virginalis | reverse complement strand
TTCAAATGTGAATCACAAACGGAACTCTATTCTGGTTAAATATAATAATATTGTATTGTACCATACAATTAATGAACAAAAGCCAGATTTAAAACACTTGCCTCTGTGCTCTGCCATGTATGTTAAAAGAATAAAAATACACAGGAAAATCATGAGAAAATAATCAAGATTTTATACTTTGTGGGTGATCTATTGAATTATTAAACACTTCTGTCTTTAACATCTTGTAAGTACAACACCGTACAGAAATGTTGTCAAACTTACTTGACCTTTTAGTAAAATAATTAGGTTTTGTCATCACCAAGGCAGGTACAGTGAAACATTTTCATCCCCTGCTTTGCACACTGTTTTAATGTACAGAACAAACCTTTGTCTTGTTTGGGCTTCTCTTACTGCGTGTGTGTGTGTGTGTGTGTGTGTGGGTGTGGGTGGAGTATAACATGAAGTTTATGGAGCTTCTTTAGTGACCTGTAAAAATTTCTGCTTAAACTGAGACAATATTGACTTAGTCTCAGATAAAACTGTGCTTTAAAGTTATCAAACAATACCGAAGCAGTCGATACATGAAATTCATACAGTCCATATAGTTTTTAGGTGTAACATTTTTTTTCTTTTCTTTCAACTTAAACTGTAAGGGAAGAGTCAGTTAAAGAACTTATTCTATTTACTGTTGTACTGAAGCAAGTGTCCTTTAGTGAGGCAGTAGTTCAGTGGCTGACTCAAGTGTAATTAACTTGGAAGGATGCTGCAAGAAAACATTTGTCTCAGATTTTCTTCTTATAAAGGTGTGCTCACTACTTACTGTACCTTTATATACAGTTGTATAAGAGTTAAATACACATACATGTGTAGTTCTTTGGGAGATTTCAGTGCTTTCTACTTTGATTACAATTATGTAAGATTAAATCCAATATGCACTGTTTTCTTTGATTTGAAAAATCTTAATTTTCTTTTTATATTGTGGCTCTTCTTTTTTCCCCTTACAGATATCAGAAATTTCCTTTTTTTTTTTTTAATGTGTGCTTTATTGGAAGTAATTTGATTTATGATCTTTTCTGTTAACAGATGCTGTGAAGGGATAGAAGATGAAAATACTCAAGAAGGACAAGCAGCAGGTTTGTGTTATTACCATGCATGTACACAAGAAAAGTAGGCCATTCATAAAAGCCTTTATACACAGCTGCTTTGATACTGGATAAAACATAATTATAAATGTAATTTTGGAAACACTCTTGAGTAGATTCATCATGTAAATCTTTGACATTTATTCACTTAACTCGCTTAACATCTCCCAGGGTAAGTTTGTTACTGTTGACATGCATTGTTGGAGGCTGCCGGTTTACAGAATGCTGACAGGATAAATGCTGTCGTCTCTGAACAATATAAGTACTGAACTCACCCCAACACTTCTCTCTTGCCACAGTTCATCATTGTAGTGAGCAAGATCATTATTTCCAGTGTAAAGAGTGCACTGACGTGTAGCAACAATTTTACACTGCAGGAAAACAAAACAGTTAATTTGTGCATTTCTGATTCACAATTCTGCAATAGATAGGCTCTGGTAATTATTAATCTATGTTAGCTCTGGTTGAGCAGGTAGAGCCCTCAAATCGGAAAATCAATGGCCAGAGGGCTGTGTTTTGAACTTTTCTTTGGCAACCTTAGTCACTGTTCCTCTTCACCCTTTGGACAACTTTTTTTTATTTGATTACACTTAAAGGTTCACACCATGGCAAAAAGTACAGTGTATATAGCAGTTAAAATGAAAAGAATCCTACATTGCAACAGCTTGTCTTTAATGTCCTGGAAATTATGTGTCAGTAGATCTGCTTCACAATGACTGTGTTATTGCTCACTCTGGAGTCACTTGCAATATGAGGTTGTATGATGAGTTTGTTTAATGTGAAACTGATTGATTGTATCCATAAAAAAGTCTCTGATAGCGCAGGTTTTGAGGTTGAATCCGTACTCTTCAGTACTCTGCGCTCCATCTTCTACATTAAGTCATCTGAAAAACTTGTTTTGCCATTTTGTGTCAAACCCTCTTGTTCATGCGGTTGTAGAAATGTCCTGTATTTTAGTATTACTTTGGTGCTTTTAGATGTTGGCTTGCGCTTTGTAATATTTACGAGTCAAGCTGAGCAGAGTGATGAGTCAGAGGTTTTGTTAGTGAGAGGCGACACAGCAGTCTCTCAGCTGGGCATATGAGGCTACCATACCGCAGTAACAGGGTGCCAGCACTGTCATAACAGCAGAACGTGATCCTTCAGTCATTATGATCATTATTTGCTGCTTTTATCTTCCTCGGTAATGAATTTAAGGAATAGGTAAAGTTGGTAATAGGTAGAAACTGGTGGAAAATGATGAGAGTAAAAACTCTGAACAACCTCTGAAGTCTCATATATTGAACTTTCTGTTCAACAAAGGGCACATTTGTACAAATATAGCTGACCTGACAAGCTTTGCACTTGTACTGTCAAATTTCCAGCTCTGAGGGTGGCAGTGTGTGAGCATGAAGAGACTTTCCCTAAGTTCAGTGTGGCTGTAATGCATAGAGACTCGGTGACACTGACATCTATGGTTTGAGATTATTCCATATAAGTTATGACTCTTTTTTGCAAGAAATTCATTTAATTGAAAATGTTTATTTTTACAGGCATACATAAACATAATGATTACTGAGGAAAATACAAATATTTTTTTGAAAATCATTTTTGTGAAGTACGGAAAATTCCTCAAGCAGTTTATGACAAACTGAAACTTCAAGGTGACTTTTTTCATTGTTTTTTTTGACTGTGTAAACAATCTCTCATTTTGAATGCACCAGGGTTTCTTGTTTTCTACTGCCAAAATAAGCTTGCTATTGATGGTAAACTTCGGCTAGCAGCAGTCTTCTATCACTGGCTGGTGAGTCACTACTGGCTTAGATGTGAAAGTAACACAGTTTTATGATAATGACTCTTAAAAAAACAAACAAAAAAAACAACCTTACTTTTTTTATTAATGTTTATTCATATAATACTGCACAAATTAGAATATGTGCATATATCTATACATTAATACATAAACACGAAAAAGTCCACAGTTCTAACATTTCTGTCTTACAAATAACAAAAAACCCTCAATTTAAGATACAATTTTTTCCAGTTTAGTCCTGCGTGAAAAGAAACAAAAACAACAATAAGAAGAAATCAAAGAGGAAAAAAATACAGAAGATAGCTGAAGACCTGTATTTCTTGTGTCGCTTAACCATTTCCTGACAAATCTGTTTTGAGTTGTAGTCTTGCAGGATTTTTTTTTTCCATATTAAGGTTATCCTTTAGCCAATATCTCCAGTGTATTTTACTAGGAAGTTTTGGTTTCATCCAAGAAGCTATTAAAACAAAAAATAAGAGCAGAGTTCTTAACAGCTATATCAGTTTTCCATCTCTTATATTGAATGTGTGCCTAATATAGAGAGCAGTTAATCTAAAATCTGTTTACCGTATTTCCCGGACTACAAAGCGCACCTGAATATTAGCCGCACAAGCTAAAATCAGGGGAAAATCCTGTTTTGTACATACATTAGCCGCACCTGACCAAAAGCCGCAGGTGTTTCAATATTGACTTATCATATGTAAGAGAATATGCACAAAGCGAATTGTCAGGAAAGAGATGGCTGTTTGGAGACACACCCCTTTTATTAATATTTTGAAAAACAAGTTATGGGTACATATTTGCACATGTGCTGTGCTTCATAAATGAGTAACAAATGTAGTACATAACAGTAACCTACAGCACACCAGAAAAATAGATTCAGACTACCTTTTAGGCTCAGGTGCAGTGACACGGCTTTAACAAGAAGAAAAGTCAGTCATTCACCACCATCTTCCTGCGCACTAAAACCACCAAAGTCCTCTTCTCCAGTGTTGGAAACGAACAGGCTCAGGATGGCTTCGTCATCCACTCTCAGCTTCTTTCCTTCGTTGTCACTTTCAAAACCAAAGATAATCCTCATTGTCATTGTCAGTGTCGGAGTCGAACACCCTCTGAAGGGCCGTGGCGGTGTCCTCCTCTTCATCATGCAGCAGTCCAGCCCTTCGAAATCCGTTGGTGATCGTTGATGTTTGCACACTTTTCCACGCTGTCAGAATCCACCGGGATTGAGCACAACTTGCTTTTCGCAAGTTTATCGCCGCTCGTCATCCACGACTCCCGCTGAACGCGTAGTGCTACTTTGAAGTTTGTTTTTCGCGCTACTTGTACGGCACTATGTTGCCTGGCGGATGGACATGTGACCAACATACCACTCTTGAACCCCGATCCTTCCGCCAGGCAACGTAGTGCCGTACAACAGCGGAACAAACAAAACAAATCGTCTTACGATATCACAAAAATCATGGACAATCCATAGAAAAGCCGCACCTGACTAAAAGCCGCAGGGTTCAAAGCTTGTGCAAAAAGTAGCGGCTTATAGCCCGACAATTACGGTAATCTCTTCTTGAACATCTTTCCAGAAATGCATTTCTGTACAAATAATTCTGATATATTCATTCTGGTGGAAATTGTTCTACCTGGTATGGTAATCCAGTATAATACCTTGCCAAATTATTTTGTGTTGAGTGAAACTTGTGGAAATAAACATATTTTGTGTTCTAACACTGTGTCCTCGACCTGAGTCCTCTCACACAGGACACAGTACAGCTTTGTTAACTCAGATTTGTCTTGGTTAAGCTAGTTTAAGGTCATCTTATCTGCTAACTCCAGAAATACAGAAGTTTTCTCTTTTTACTCTCTGATTCAGGCGTTGTTGTATTGGTGCAGTGGCTGTGTTAATTAGTCTGTTTATTTGACTTGTGTATAATCATTTGTAGTGGCATGAAAAGGCTGAGGGCCTTTATCAGTATCAGTGAAGTTACAGTATCTGTGCTTGGTCTGTAATATTGTTTGGGAATGTTTGGATGCAGCCAAATAATTCCTTGTCTACACTGGCACACTAAATCACGGTTAAGATAACAAAACATGTCAGCAGTAGAATTGGTATGAAAGGGAAAGAGCTTCATCCTTAAATAATTTAGTTTCTGTTTTAGGCAGTGTGCAATCTTACTTAAGGCTTACATCAGTTTGTTTACATGAGAAAAGTGATGAGATTTTCACTGTCGCAGTGATGGTGTGTCTGGCATCTTTCAAGTGGCCATCAACTTGTCTGGTTATCTTCCTGCCACATCTCGAAGCCACAGTGATAATGTCATCACGGCACAGTGATGTGGAGGAAACTAATGTCTGTGTGGTAATGTTTGTACAAGGCTGCTGCAAGATGTTGGGAAAATGATAACAAAAGTGAGACAATGTTGATTGTTCAAAAAGAGATGGCAGGGAAATATTTTTGTGTAGTGAGGGTAGAGATCGCTTGTAGGAGCAGGACAGATGGTAGGAGTCCCGAATTTATGTTTTGAAGTCTTTAAAAACGGATTCGTCCAGCTGGTAACAATTCTCTTAACAAAAAAAAATACTCTGTGTGTTTATGTCTCCTTTGAGGTAACTGTTTTGCCAGCTACTAAATCCTGTGTAACTACAGTTTGGTCAGTAGATTTTTGGACCATAAGCCCGTGTATTTCATTGTAGCTTTTCCATTGTACACCAGCAGATTGTAATAGATAGATTTTAAACAGTCTAGACTGGTTAAAGTGCGCACTTTCAGATTTAATTCAAGGGGTTGACAAAAGTATTGCATAAACTGTTTAGAATCCAGCCCTTTTATACATAGTCTCCCATTTTCAGGGGGCCAAAAGTTGGAAAGATGGGAGAGTTGCTTCATGGGCAAGTGAAGCCTATTCCTTCATTATTCCAAAACAAACTAATTGATTCCAAGTACTGACTTGCTTTTGGTAGCTATTTGTTTAAATCCTCAGCATTAGGTCAAAGAGATGTTGATGTAGTTGGAGGATGCCATCATTAGTCTTGGAACTTGAACTACCGATCAGACAGATTTAAAACAACCCAAAAAACTTGAGGATTGGCCAAATCAACAATGTTGTACGTACTTAAAAACAAGTCACTCACCATCACAGGAACAACAAATCGGCCTCATAGACCAATTCAGTTTTTTTTTTTTTTTTTTTTTAATATACTGTCAAATCACAACAGCAGTTGCCCCAAGGCACTTTACTGTAAGGTAAGGTAAAGGCCCTACAATAATACAAAGAAAACAGAGAAAACCCAAGCAAGCTTTGGCGACAGTGGAAAAGAAACTCCCTTTTAACAGGAAGAAACCTCCAGCAGAACCAGGCTCAGGGAGGGGTGGCCATCTGCTGCGACTGGTTGGGGGTAAGTGGATGAAGACAGGACAAAGACACGCTGTTGAAGCGAGCCAGAGATTAATAATGGCTCATAATTAAATGCAGAGAGGTGTATAAACACAGTGAGTGAAAAAGTTGACTGAAGAAAAAGCACTGCATCATGGGACTCCCCCAGCAGCCTAGACCTAGACCACTGAAGATAACAAAAGTTGGATGATCACACAAATTTTTTTCCTTGGTTAAGTAAAACTTCTTTCACAACATCTGCCAAGAACACTCATGACAAGGTAGGCATTTCATTGACAAGGTCTAGAATCAAGAGGCGCTTTCATGAATGTAAACACAGAGGGTTTACGACAAGCGGCAAATCACTGGTTACACTCAGCAGCAAGAAGACCAAATAATCTTAAAAAAAAAAAGATTTTGTCCAGTTCTGGAAATAACTGAACAAAGATTAAGATGAACTTGCATCAGAATGATGGGAAAAGTATGGAGAATACTATTGTATTGTAACCAGAATTCTCATGTGACTGCTGATAGAGGTAGCAGTATGAATTTTGAAGTTTACAAGGTTCAAGGTAACTTTATTTATACCCATAGGCAAGGTAAATTTGCTTTACAGAAAAAATGATAGCATTTGGCATCCCTTCAAAAACACACATACCTAATAAAGATATAAACCTCCCTGTAGCACATATATAGTAATTTAAAAAACTATACACTCTGCTCAGATTCAGCCAAATGCTGGCAAACTGATTGAACAGTGCTTCACAGAGCAAATGGGTAATGACCCAAAGCATAGTGAAAAAGCCAAACCATTTTAGATTTTAGGAAATCGCTGACTGCGAGATATTTTCATCTAAGTATTAAAAATGGAGGACTATGTGTGGCTGTAATTCTAAAGCACTTAATGTAATATTATTGTGAAACAACTGGCATTAAAGCTGAAAGTCTACACCTCAGTCACACATTGATTGTTTGCTTTAAATCTAGCATTTGAGCTCTCTGCAAATTCTAAAAGGTAAAAAAAAAGGAATTTTCCTAAAATGTGATAACTAAAAATGAAAATAGCTACAAAAAGATGAATTCAAATCAAGCATATTATTCTGGATAAACAACGTCCAGCATTATTTTAAACAGGGAAAATTTCCCAAACTATCCAGCATTACACCATCACCATAGAACTATCTGCTATGTCAATTAAAGCCCTAACTGTTGCAAATACCCAGAAAATGACAAATTAAGTACAGTTAGCGCCATAGGATTTTGGACAATGAAACATTTATTGTAGCTTTACACTACCACAGTTATTTTAATGAAGAAAATCTGCCTCCAGCTGAAGTAATTAAAAAGCAGTACAAAACAGCATGACGTTTAACTTCCTTTAACTGGTTACTTTCAGTATGAATCAATCTATGCATTGCTATAAATGGACAGAAAATGCCTTTCTCAAAATCTTAGTTTTTAGTAGTTGTGCAGTTTGATAGTTTATTTAATAATTAAACAAATTTATAACAGCTCTAGCTGTGCATAAAAGATGATGATTTGTAGCTGTGATGGCACCATTCCAGGTTTAGTTCCTCTGTATCTGACAAGTGTATTTAAAGAGAACTATTCTGTATGCTGAAGCTTGATTTTTATTTTTTATTTTTCTTTCTTTCACCATCACAATCCATGAATCAGCAAGTGTATGAAACCGTGATATCTGCACTTCAAGGTAAAGCAAAGAAAGGACGGAATTCTTTTCTGTCTGTGAGGCCTAGATTCAGTCACTTTGATCATTTTTGTACCAAGCAGCTGAAAGATCCGTCTGCAGCCCTCCATCCTCCTGCGCCTCCTTCCATCTTTATTTATTTATTTAGTTTTATAGGGAGTAACAAGAATGTGGCTGTCCTCTAAGCTGGAGTTCCCTTCCTTTAGCATTTTGGTGGAGTCTCCTTTCTTTATTCTAAGTTTCTTCATTCGCTGAAAGCACATTTTTCTACTCTCACAGAAATGCTACACATGACAGGTTTTCTTGGATCAGAACAGACCTTTGGGGTTTGACTAAAACATTATCGCGTTTGATATAGTAAAGGCACCAAACCTGTATTACTTTAGCTGATAGAAGTTATTTACATGGATGTTATTTAGAATTTCTCCCTATTTAGAAGTTGTAAGTAGTTAAAAACTGTAAAGATAAAATACATTTATGTGCTAAAGCATAAAGTTTTCTGTGTAGAAAAAAAATCTGCGTGGGTAGAGTTTATATAATCAAGTGCCTTAAAACTCCATTAGGGTGTGTAAGGAAGACCAAAATGCTACTGAACCTAAAACAGGATGTGTAGTTACACACTCATATTTCCAACATGTAGTCTGGCATCACCAGACTACAAAGTTAAATTAGTCAAAAATCTTTTAGTATAGTTTTAAGTTCAAGGGCATGCTAACAGTGGACAGAAGCCATATTCATCTTAATGCAGCTGGATACACCTGTAACCAGTTCTTCAAACCAATTACATGTCCACGTTTTAGTAAAAATAATTGTATTTCGAGTATCTTCATTGTTAGAATCTTTAGCATTATATATCGATCAGTGTTATTGATTGTATCACTTTTTGAAATATAGTATCAGTGCTGTGCTGATAGTCTAAATTCATGTTTTCCCACAGATTTTTGTGATAGTGCAGTGAGGTTTGTACATGAAAGAAGACACACCCATACTGACTTAAACAACACTATATGTTTTTTGAAAATGAATGGCAATTAATAGTAATAGTCAACTCCCTCTCTACTGGGTCTCATATCTAAGATGGACTACTGTGTATCCTTGATTAGCTGTGCAGAAGCACATGAACAGGTTTTCACCTGCTGTAGGTTCAGGTCAGAGTGGCCCAGCAGCTTGCACCGGCATTACTGTCACCAGCTGCAATCTGCGACAGTGGACTTGAAGTGTCTCTGGGGATGAGAGGCAAGTTAACGGTATTCAGCATTGCTGCGACTGCGACCTGGTCATCCAGCTGGTGGGGAAAGAAGATAGGAATGGGTGGGGCTAGCGGTTTAGCATGGACTGAGCTGGAGAACGATTGAAATAATTTTTGAACTGCTATTGAACATTTTAGATGCAGTCAATGCTTAGAATAGCTGCTATGTTTAACCTGCATCATGACGTCAACTCAAGGAGTTGACGGAACCCTGATCTCCACGTTGTTTTTAAAGGCATCTTTAATTTTACTGCCAAAACTTTTCCCTCATTGTTCATATGTCTAATCTTTCACGAAGATGAGCAGTGGTGAAAGAGCGCTTAGCCTAGCCTGAGTGTTTGTCACATTTACCAGTTTTGCCTGTTGTTCCATCTTTGAAAGGAAGCAGGAGCATTGATGAGACTGCAGTACCCGTGGTCTATATTCGTGACAGAGAGATAGATGTGCACGCGCGTGTGTGTGTGTGTGTGTTTTGCTTATTTGCGGGGCAGTATTATTGATTCATAGGCCGTGTGATTGCAGCCTCCCTCAGTTGTGTTTGGTTGGTTTTACTGGACAGGCAGAGGCTGCTACACTGCAGCACGTCACTGGAGGCTGTGTGTGTTTGTGTGAGGACAGTGGGAGACGGTGTGTAAAGAGAAAAACCGTGCATTTTTTATGCATGTAGTCATCCTTGTAAGCACATTGAACCGTGAAGATGTGTGTGTGTGTGTGTGTGTGTGTGTGTGTGTGTGTGTGTGTGTGTGTGTGTGTGTGTGTGTGCACGCACGTGTGCGAATGAGTGTGTGGTGGTGTGTGTCTAAAACGGGCATGTATGTCCATGTAGTCAGTCATGTAAGCACATTGAGCCATGGAGTGCCAGTGTGGGAGTGAGGAAGACAGTTAATGTCTGTGTGCACGCCTGTGTAGTCAGTCATGTAAGCACATTGAGCCATGACACGATGCCATGATGCTGTGTGCGTGTGTGTACCCGTGTGCGTCGGGGGGAGGGCTACTGTTGCTATGTTGTTGTGAAGATGGATGGCAGCGGCTCAGGTCATTACTGATCCTGGGTTAGCTTAGCAGCTAATTTTAGCTTCTAGGTTACCCATAACTGTGTCTGAGCTTTTTTTTCTATATGAAGAGGCACAGGGAATGAAGGTGGAGCGAGCTGAGCGTGGAAGTATTTTCAGTGATTACATGCCTCAGATCATCTGAGGTTAGAGGTGTGAGTGACAAAGCTCCTGATTCTTCTGAGCCTCAAACCTGATGAGAATGTGTTACAGGTCTAATCCTCACATGATGCTTTGCGTTTCCATGCATCTATTTATTCAGTTTTGATCTAACAAGGGATTTTATTAAACAAATGAATAATGAAGTACACAGAAGACAAAAGAAGTTGGATCTTAACTTGAATCTTGGATCTTGTGTTTTAATTCAACTTTTACCCCAGTCTTCATTAAACTGAGAACTCTCACTTGTGTAACTAACAGTTTGCCTGTTATAACAATTTGATTTAAAACAAAGTTTTGCCCAAGTGTAAGAACAGTTTTTAACAGCTTTAAACAGTTTTTTTTTTTTTTTATATGATTATAAGGTTTTTGCTTAGTGGCAGGTTGACTTTCCTGTCATTGAATGTAATTCATACACATTGTTTCAGAGAAACTTGGGTAATTGAGCTCAGCTTTCATGCAGGCCATGAATTTGCATTAACCTACCTGCAGTTGCTGCACATCTCTTAGCTGCTTTGCAAATCACTCCACCGAACCTTGTTTCCTATGCTGCACTTACAGATTTGCAAATTTGTGTGTTTGCAGCACAACACTATTATGGTTAATCTGATAAAGGTTTAATGCTTTCTGTTCTTAGGCACATTCACACATTGTATGAGGTGTATGCGGAGTGAAATACTATATAAATACTAATGCGCATATATAAACACTCTGTGGTCTGTATTTATAAAAGGACTTATTTGAAAATGACATTTGCTGCAGAATGATCACATAAGATGGCTATCACTGATTTGTAGGATTTTTAGGTCATTATAATTTCAAAGCAGACACATTAGCTTTAAATTTAATGACTTTTCAAAAATAATGCAACTGTCTTCCTTGTGTACGTGTAGTTTCAGTGAAGTAATGAGTATGCTCTGCACAGGAAACTTGTGATCTACTGATCATTGTTTATTGGGTGTAGTTTAGTTAATAGAGATGTGCTTGCTTTGTGATATGGTCGTTGTTAGGTTTGTAGCATAAACCTATTCGCTGGAACGTTAAGACAATATAATTACACTGCTAAGCAAGACACAAATAGGCAAAGTTCTTCATGTTACTCGTGCACGGGAGAGAACCGGACAACCGCTTGACTCCAGTTGGTCTCGTCCGTCCTCCCATACACTATCCTTTTATTGAGGTTACATGAATATGCATAGGTTCATTAACATACGACGTCTACATACAAACAAAGAGTACCTTGCCTGTGTGTGTGTGTGTGTGTGTGTGTGTGTGTGTGTGTGTGTGTGTGTGTGTGTGAGGACTGCTGATCAAAGGGTCAAACATCCTTGGTCAGGAAGAGGGTAGCCTCCCCCTCACCCTAGATGGTTCATCCTAGATAACACGGTGAGGAAGTCCTGCAGTTCATCTAAACAAAGAGCACTTAGACTAGAACAGATGCAACTACGTTAATCCTACCATAAAATAATAAGACACGGTATGACCTCTCATGCTCCCAAAGTGCTGTCTAATACACACAAAGTTTGCAGACTATCAAGGATCAAAACCTCTACCAATCTACAACTAATTACAAAACTCTAAGCATATATAAGTAAATATTTCTAAGCATAAATGACAATCAACAATACAAATCTAACATTTCCCACCTTTTTGACCTTTATGCCTGAAAAGTTCCCAGGTATGAATACCTCATGTCTGACAGTTTCAATGCAAACATTTTTATACTCAGCATATGTCAAATCACCCTAAATTACTGAAAAGGTACACAGTTCAACAAATGTATTAGCAGTTATCCCATTCATTGAGCTCATCTCATGGCAAACTGCATCTTACGAGCAAACAAAGAAATTGTTAATTTAATAGTGAAAATAAAAAAGTAACATTTTCAAAAACATCTCAGCTTGGTAATGCTTGCTCCAGGTGTGCACATCACATGTCTCTCTGCAGAGTGGTTTGAGTTCTGCAGGGCGTCATGAATGTCTCTTCCAGTTGTTTCCATCGTTGTCCATAGGACCAGAGTCCAAATGTATGTAGAATAAACATTCAAACATACCAGTTGGTTTTGTTGTTTGTCAACATGGTTCTCAGCTATTTCCAAAGCTGCAGACCTCTCAGCACTCTAGTTTTATGGCCTCCCATCACCTCACTTCAGGCCTTCATCCTGCGAGGGGGATATTTATGACTCCTTCATTGTCCATGCTCTGCAGAGAAACACCTCTGTGGAAAGGGTGCAGGGTTCAGTTGTCTTACTGCTGTTATGATCCCAGCAGCCTTCAGAGTGTCATCGTATGCACAGTATAGTGGCACAGCATTAGGTGATGTTCATAGGAAACTGCTGTCATCACCACCATAGCTTCTGGTTCCTGTGCTTTCACAGAATCATGATGTCATCCCCGAACTCCTTCTGCGCTGTCGATGGAGCTTGGCACGCTCCCCATCCCCTGAGTGTTTATGTTCCAACGCTGCTGAAGGTTTAAGGCAGAGCACGTCGTACACCTTAGTCGTCTTCCTCAGCGTCAATATTGAATCTTTCATTGTATTTAAAATCTTGCTGTGGGAAGTCTCCTCTTGATTTCCTGGAAGCTTAGTAGCACAGCTCTCTGTGTGATGTCTGCTGTGCTGAAGATGATCTCTGATCCTCCTGAAGCCTCTCTCCCATCTTGTGGACGATCCTCTCCTCTATTTTGCAGGCAGTTTCATGGTCCTTGCTGTGGCTCCAAGGTCTGATCTCATGATGGGCCCCAACCAGCTTGACCTTTGACCTCAACCACTGCCTGGCTGTCAGCTATGCCTGGAATGGTTCACGCTTCTCACTGGGCCTCTGAAGATTTCTCAGGAGATTACTGCTGCACCTGTATTTCCTTGCTAAGAAGAAAAACTTCTATTTGGAGAGCATGTCAACAATCATCAAACCACATTCTTTAGTTCAGTGAACTTCACTTATAGGCCGTCAAAGCCTCATCTGAACATGGATGCACCACTTGCATAGGTTTAATATTTGTAAATAAAATGGCTAATCACACAAATCACTGCAACAATAATAGTAAACATTGTTTAATGTTAATCCTTGCACTCCACCTCTCGACGCATGGACATTCCCATGCGTCAACTCACCAAACCTGGATCCCTGTCTTAAAGAAAAAGATTAGCTAGATCATGTCCCAGGCAACATCAGGGCATCTCCTCTGGAGTAGCTCCGTAACCCTGCAATAAAAGATGTTAGCGTGTGTTGCATATTAAGTTTGCTTAACACCTGGCTCTCCCAGGAGCCTGCATACACACCATCACGGCCTGGAAAGCAAAATCTGGAAGTGAAATCAAACTTCATACCTGTAAACAATTGTATCATAAGAGTAATAAGCATTCAACATCAGCAAGACAAGTGTCATGTGCAGGTTTTCTCAAATCAGTAACTACAACTATTACCCTAATTCACCTCAGACATGGATTATCCCATGTACTCTGTTAACATTAATGTAATCAGTGACTTCTCTTAAGCAAAGTCACTCCACTCATATATTATTATTATGGGTTCAAAAGTGGCCAGCAAATGAGCCCATAATAAACTATTCCATAAATACCGTAATCTCATATTTGTTTTACCCATGTCACTTGTCCGCTTCAGCTGAATCTACTACAGCATTCTCAAAGAAACAAACATTAGCAATACACATTGACTGTGGTCAGACGGAGGTCAGACACAGGTCAACGGATTCTAGAGGTGCCATAAAACACCATAAAGTTAACACTCGCTGTGGAAAAAGTAACACTGGTCTCATCACAGTATGTCTCAAACTATATTAATTTCTCCATCAACATATGCCTGTAACTACAGTTTTCTTCACACATAAACCCAGAAATCTTGTAGTAGAGAAACATTAGCCAGTATTCCTATAAATCACATGATCAAACACATGAAGAACCGTAATGCTGTAAAAACGAAAATGCAAATGTTAGCGCTTGCGCAGGCGTATGCATACTTTGTCACAGATATCTCTGTGAGCACACAAGCTAGTGAATGACACACACATAGTAAATTCACAGACACAGAAAATGGCATTTAAAATGTTAAATCATCACGCAACCTCGAGTGTTGCTGTCATCTTCCTGCTTCTGTAAAGGGAAGCACACACAGACTCATCTGCACCCCTGCCAGGCGGGGGTCAACTTCACACAGTCGTGTTACATCAGTAAAGTCTTGTCAGCTTTTGTCAGCTTTTACCAGTCAGTCAGTTTGTTTTCCTTTCACTCACTCATTCATGCATTCATTCTTTCTTTCTTTGCTGATAGTGGAACCTATCGTCGCATTTAGTTTCCACTCTCAGCAAAATGACGTCATTTCAAAAAGAAAAAGAAGAACTTTAGTTTGGAATACATCGCTGAATCCTTTTGGACTGGGACTGTCATTTAATAATTGTCCCAAATAAGTGGCTTTCTCCAGAGTCCATTTAAATGTGGAGAACTCACTTGGCACAATTTTCTCGACGACGTGTAGCGCTTTTAATTCCCGACGTGCAGATCTGCTTAAAGAACAGAGATTATCGAACAAAACTTTCAGTGCACTGTGAAAGTATCAAAATAAAAAGGCCTTGTTAAGTCATGACACAAACTCCTCATCTCAGGTAAATCATACCATTAGCATGGTTTATCATACCATCATACTAATCGGCAGGCTCGACTTCACAACAGAAGAAGAAAAATCATCAGCTAGATTCACTCCAAATCAACCATCAGCTGCACAACACACAACATAATCCTAATGTCTTATTAGCTATGAGTTTAATTACCAGGTCTGTGCTCTTCACTCATTTAGGCCACAGATCTATTTTATTCAATTTTCCTTTTCCATTCATCATAAAACATGTGACATGCTGTCATGCACTTCACAAAACAGTCTGTTCTGACGTATTCAGAGTTGTGTATCTAAATACAGGATTCACTCGCACATCAAAGCAGGAAACTCAGTGTTTTAGAGTCTCCACTCAACACACAACAACTCCAACACATCTCATTCACTCATACTAAAATTCAGTCACCTTTCATTAATCTAAAACCAATCAACTAATTTGCATATCAGCTATTAACCCACTAAGTTGACAGGACGACAGAAAAGCATGTTCAAAATAGTATCACAAAAGATAATTTCCCTCATACAGTAAATCACTTGTGCTGCATTAATCAAGCAGGAAGCTTCTCCCAATTTACCATTTTAACAACTAAATTTATTGTCTGATCACTGATTTATCAAACCAGGATTTTTTTTCCCACAAAAGTTAAACTGTTGTCCTGCAACCTGGAGAGTCAATTTTTTGCATTGGATAAATTCAGTATTTAATAACAAGTGTCTGCTAAATTGACACTATTGTAACACTGATGAAAGATAACAAGCTAATTTTCATTACATGTGTTTGTGTTATTAGGCAGGTCTAATGCATGTCTGTGGAGCTGCATATCCAGCAGAGCATGTTCTTAAAGCTGCCTTTCCTACACACTTCTCTGCTATTATTTAATCATTTCTTAACTAATGTGCTACGAGTCTTCATGAGTCATTTTGTGTTTGGAATTGTTAGTAGGGTTAATGCATGTTCTGCTTGTGTGTGTGTGATTTTGTATATGTTTCTATTTTCGCAATGTTTCAGACTCCGTCTCAATTTTCCAACTTAAGCAGTCAGTTTTCTTTTCCCCAGGTTTGCTAACCCAAATTTTGATTTCCCACATTAAATAATTCCTATGCGTTCTCACCTAGTCTTCTCACTCTGTTGTCCTCTCCCACTTCAACAGTCCAACAGCCGGCAGTTCTCCTTCAGCTTTGTCCTGTGTCCCACTGTCTCTTCTTGCCATTTTACTCCACAGGTGGCAAATGTCAAACTCCAACTGTTCAGTTCTCCTCAAACGTTTTCTTCACATGCACAGTGAAGTCACAGCCACTCTCACTATTGTCCTCTGATGCGGTTGACTTCGTGCTAGTGGCTGAAGTGCTGCTGCTGCTGCCTTCCTGGGCGACTTCTTAGCAGCTGCTGCCGGTTTCTTGGCTTTGGCCGCAGCGGGCGTCTTAGCTTTGGTCTCAGTAACCCTGTTCATCTTGAAGGATCCGGAGGCCCCGGTGCCCTTGGTCTGCACCAGAGTGCCCTTCGCCACCAGACTCTTGATGGCGGTCTTGACACGGGCCTTGTTCTTGTCCACATCGTAGCCTCCGGCAGCCAGAGCCTTCTTGAGGGCGGCCACGGACAGGCCGTTGCGCTCCTTGGAAGCGGCCACGGCTTTCACAATCAGCTCGCCCACGCTGAGGCTGACCTTCTTGGGCTTGGAAGTCATCGTCTTCTTCTTCTTGGCCTGAACCTCGGTGCAGGGCGTGTTTATGATGGAGCCTTTCCCACCACAGCGCTGGCACATTGAACGCATCATGAAGGGTCCATTTCTTTCATGTCGCTAGCCAGCATGCTAGCTGCATGTGGCTTGCCCGAGTCACTCAGTCCTTTTTGAGCATTTCAACATGCTGCCACCGCCATCTTGCTCGCCCCTCCGTGGAATTCATCCAATCAGACAGGAAGATGGGTTTGCTTTCTTCTGCTGCTGCTGTTTATCCACATTGCTGCTGCTTTGCTGGGACTTTTTGTGCTCAGGACTTGCTGCTGTCTCTTTATCATGGAGCTGCAGTCCTTATCTTCAGGGAGGAGTGAGCTCGCTTGTGAGGTTGAGAAACACATGGCACTGTAAATAAGTCAGCCAGAAACTTGGCCTGCATGTTTCCAATGATGTTAAACTATAACTTTCTTCCGACCGCTGCATGTGGAAAATTGATTCAGGTCTGCTTTTCACCTGAAAGTGACAAACTAAGACATTTCATTATTATCATCACTGCTTAATCAACACATATCTCTCTCTCTCTCTCGCTCTGTGTTTTTGTGAACAGTCCTTTCTTAAAAGCAGAAAATGAAATTATAGTTGTTTTTTTTTTGGTTGATCAACACAAAACCTTTTTCCTATGATTATTTTTTTCTACAATATAAATTCTCCCTCTTATTCACTCTTTTTTTTTTTTTTTTATTTACAATAGCTGGTGACCTGCAAAATCACCGCTGTCACTCACAATCAAAGGCAATTACTCTTGCACAGTGCACAAAAACACTGTGATGTCAGACACATTCACACTCACTTTGTCATCTGCAAAAATAAATCACATGGCTGATGATATGTGCCATGGTGATCCGTAAATATGATCACCAGTTTATTTAACTATTTTTCAACCCAACAAACAAATAATCAAAAACATGATGCTGATGTTATGAACACTCTACACACAAGTCAAGATGCAGGAAAACTGCTCATGGAAACGTTGCACACTCCAGTTATCACAGTTATCATAGCGCTGTTTCCCTCTCTTAGAGTAGTTCTCAGACAGCTCTCGATCTGATAATGTGTAGCCTGCTCATCAGCTCAGAAGAAAAAAAAAAAACTGCAACGCAACATCACACAGTAGTTGCTCTGCCCACAGTGGCAAAGTCTTACACTTTCATATTCAACTCAGCTTCTCCATCATGTACTTTTAGATGTTTCATACAGGGTTCAGCATATTAGTTGTTTTCACAGGTGTGCTCTACATCTCAACAATGGTTCATAATAAGACGACAGTCTTTCACACAGGTCAAGTGCCTCTATGCACTTCATTAGCTTAAATATTTATCTATAACACTTCACCTCATATGTCATTGTACTGAATTTGAGCAACCACAAGCTTAATGTAGATTACTTTTAACAACTATCCACCTAAATTAAATCTATGGTCTGGCACACAGGCTGCCGTCGATCAGGGCAAGCTAAAGAATAAACATTGTGTCAGCAAGGGGTGGGGGGAAAGCCATTCACCAGAGCATATCTTAAGTGCTGCTGATGTGGGCTGGCCTTCTCCACAGCTCTCCAAGGCTGGTGTGTTTTCTGAAAACTTCTAACATTTGAATCTCTTCCATTTATAAGCCTGCGATTAACCGCACGGCTCAGGTCCGCGTGACCGCGCTCGCGTGAACCCGCGCAGCTGTGGAGCCGTCGCTCCCTCTCTTTTTTACATAAATACTTTGTGCTGCCAGGAGCAAAGTCCAGCACAAACGTCTGTCTCCCTCCGACTCACTCTTGGTTGCTTAGAAACCCGTGATAACAACAACAGTCGGTGTCACAGACCACATGTTCTGCTCCGCACACACTCACACAACAACAACAACAACGACGACGACGACAACAAAAACAACACAAAATAGGCCTACTGTCCAGCACAATCTGGACCCCGCGGAACTTCTCAACGCCCCACAAAGCGGCGGAGAACTCACCTCTAGCCACACAAAGTAGCGAGGAACCTCTTGCTCCACAAAGTAGCAAGGAACCCGGGTATCGCTACACAAAGTAGCGAACTTCTCAACGCCTCACACAGTGGCGGAGACTGCACAACGACACGGTTATAGAGTCGGCCTCTTCTCAACGCCTCACACAGTGGCGGAGACTGCACAACGACACGGTTATAGAGTCGGCCTCTTTAAACTTACTTGGCGTTGCTTAGAGTGTAATATCAGCCCGAATCCCGCCGACCGTCATTCATCGAGGAGAAAAGACAGACCGCGAATCCACAGGAACTTCCTGGCTGACGTCAGGCTTTCAGCGTGCCTCTCCTCCCCTCGGTGAATGCGATTCCAGGGCTCCGGCATCGAAGGACCAATTAATGTTAGGTTTGTAGCATAAACCTATTCGCTGGAACGTTAAGACAATATAATTACACTGCTAAGCAAGACACAAATAGGCAAAGTTCTTCATGTTACTCGTGCACGGGAGAGAACCGGACAACCGCTTGACTCCAGTTGGTCTCGTCCGTCCTCCCATACACTATCCTTTTATTGAGGTTACATGAATATGCATAGGTTCATTAACATACGACGTCTACATACAAACAAAGAGTACCTTGCCTGTGTGTGTGTGTGTGTGTGTGTGTGTGTGTGTGTGTGTGTGTGTGTGTGTGAGGACTGCTGATCAAAGGGTCAAACATCCTTGGTCAGGAAGAGGGTAGCCTCCCCCTCACCCTAGATGGTTCATCCTAGATAACACGGTGAGGAAGTCCTGCAGTTCATCTAAACAAAGAGCACTTAGACTAGAACAGATGCAACTACGTTAATCCTACCATAAAATAATAAGACACGGTATGACCTCTCATGCTCCCAAAGTGCTGTCTAATACACACAAAGTTTGCAGACTATCAAGGATCAAAACCTCTACCAATCTACAACTAATTACAAAACTCTAAGCATATATAAGTAAATATTTCTAAGCATAAATGACAATCAACAATACAAATCTAACAGTCGTTGTTTCAGGTGAAGTTTGTGGCAACATGCAAATGTGGCCTACTTGATGAGTGGTAATTCCTTTGTGTTGCTCATTCTGCAGTGAGTGGCCTAGTTCTGCCCGCGTCCTTCATCATTTCACACATTGCGCACAGATTTGAAAAACTTTATTATTTCTTCCACGTGTAAATTGAAAAAAGCTGATTCTGAGATGTGGAAAGAAACAACAATATGTTCCTGTCAAACCTTAAAATGAATAACTGCTGTTTTTAATTATTACCCTCAAGAAATACCAGACCAGATGAGCCCCACACTAAACTTCCAGGTTTTTTTCAAACTAGGATAAAATATTATCTTAGTTTAAGCATTTTGTCTAGCTTAGTGGCTGCTCAATCCTGCACCTTTGACTCTGTGTTTGTTGTTGGGTTTCTACTCCGCAAAGCGCTCCCTTTAAGTTGGTACCATTTTTTTTTTTCCTTCTTCTTTTTACATTTTGCATCCCAGATTCGATCAATCTGTGGAGTAAAACCCACTGGGCGCAGGATAAAAATCCACTGCTCTTGTGGAAACGCAAATAAGTAATAACTCTTCACTTGTGGCGGTCAGCCCTGTAAGGCTTGTTAAGGTCCAATCAAGCCAAGCAGAATCCAGACTGATGTTTTTAGAGCTTCTTATCTCTAGACTGAAATCTATTTAAAGTTGTCAAAAGAGTTTTTTAGATTCCCCCCCCCGGATTCAAATAAAAAAATTTAAATAAATTGAATTAAAATAAATATTAGAGCAGGGCGATATGACCAAAAAGTACTATAAATATTAAACACAGTGCATATCACTCCGAGGCTCCTGCCTACGATCGCCGTAATACTCCGACAATCCATCGAGCGGTGCGGTAACACGGTAATAACGACGGTCCACTAACATGCTCTACCAAAAATAGTGCTTTGTTGTGTATCTGACGGACGAAAGCTAAACCAGTTCCACACCACTGAAGTTGCAACATTTTTACAAACCAATTCTGGTTCATCTGTTTCATTCAACGATCCACTTTCGCCCTTCTCATTCTCCGTCGCCGCCATGCTTTTTCCGCCATGTGCGTATGAAAACAAAGGCACTGCAGATGTGCGTTTTACCCATATTCTATCACCATATTTCATTTTCTTATCGTTGCCCAACATTATACCGGTATTACCGTGAACGGTATGATATGGCCCAGCCCTAATAAATATTATAAATATTATCATTTGAAATTATGTTGTTTCTTCTTTCTGGTAATTTGTTTTCCAGCATACTTTCATATACTGAAATGCATAAGCCATCCATTAACCAAAAGACCTGGTAATATCGTGTTTGTGCAACTATTCCTCATCACAGCAGACCTGTTGAGGTCGCTAAAGCGGAACAGCTGGAGGAAGTAGTTCTACTGCGGGCGTTACTTTTAGGACATAATTGTTTTTTCACCAATTAAAATAAGTTGAAGACATCTTTTGGCTGTGCTTTAAAAGGCAGACTTGCATACATGGCTATACATTCTCCAAATGTGGGTTTGTGTACACCGATCGGTTCCACACACTACAAAATACAATTTAATAGAAAAAAAAAAAAAAGGAAAAGTTGTCCATCTTATTCGATGGATATCATGAAAAGACAGAAATGTATGTGAAACTGCTTAACACGTGTGGGACTCAATACAAGCGACATGCTGTAGTGCACAAAACTGTCATCCAGTTTACTGGCACATGAGTGGTAGGTAGTCTTTTTGCATCGACAGCTCCCAAAGACATGAGCGGTGACAGTGTCACACAGATCATTGCAGCAGCACAGAAACCATCAGTTTATAAGTCATATTCTTTTGTTCATATTACAGGAATTTCTGTTTTTATTGTTATCTATTTTAACAATAAAAGCTACACTAATATTTATCAATATGCAGGCTGATAGTTGGCTTGTGATACTGATATTATTACATGCCTGCATTGGAAAATACTCATGCTGACAATTTACCTTGTGGAAAAAGTTAAAATTGTCCAGTTTCCTCTCTTGCTTGTTGAAGCTTTTGATGTTAACACCCGTTTGCACTTTTAAGCAAAAATGGCTATCAGTTGACCTTAGCCGAGGGTTACTTCATATTTTTCACTCCAGGGTATCTCACCCCGGGACTTAGATATATTACTTTGCCACTCATGTCATGTAGGGACTCTGTAGAAGCCTACTCTTGTTTCTTTGCCTCTTGACCTTTGCTGATCACACCTACAGTTTTCTTCTCTCTGCAGCGGTGGAAAAGTTGACTTTACTGTGTGGTTTTTTGTTAGGCGTGGTCTGTCCTTTAAGACGAGAACCACAGCCTGTAGGCAAAACTCTCACAAACGGATGGTGTAATGCACCAGAGTTTGGCATTTTACCTTTGTGTTGACAGTTGAACACAAACTGAAATTTAATTTCATCTTACCCAGTTTGTCTTTGCTGTTTCTTCTCTGGTGGGCTTACCTGTCAGAGCTGCAGAAAACTTTAACCAGCTGATGTCTTCCATTCATCACTAGAGACTAAATAAGGAACTGATTAGCCAACCTAGCCGGTAATTTTTAATAAAAATAGGTAATAAAAAGAAGTGTTTACCTACTGATGCATAAAATTTTTCCTGACAACATGAAAGGATTTGAAAATAAAACATTTCATATCAACGAAATAGTTATTTAAACAGTTGCTTTGCTGAATCACCAATTGAATTAACTTAATTTCCAGCTAACAACAATTTGCTTTACAGCTTTATTAGTTCTACTTTTAATTAACTACTTTTTGCAGTGCTAGTGAGACATGCACACATGACAAATACTTTTTCTTAAAACATGAACAATTGATGAATCAAGAAAACTATAAAATAAATAATTGTTACTTTCAGCTTTGCTACCTAAACTATTGCCTCACTTTATATAAATGACTCAAGACTTGCTCTGATTTCTGTGAAAAATTGAGTAGAAACTCAGCTCAGCATATAAAATTGTGCAACCTTGATAATAAAAATAAAAAATATGTGACACAAATCTATCCTATTAAATCTCGAAAAACAATAGCTTTCTTGGAATTCCCTGCTCTCTAAGCAGTTACACATGCAGATATACCGGCTGACAAAGTAAGAATGAAATGAAAATGGCTAAAGACTGAATGACCAAAAGAAAGAGAAAAAGCTTCTGATGTATGAGCTGACGTCAGAATCAGAGAGGCTGTCGGTCTGTACAGACATACAGACAGCAACGAAAGAGTTACCATGGTGACCACGTGTTTACGTTCACCTCCCCTCTCCCAGCAGCTTTGGCAAAGAGAGCCAGTTTCCATGGCAACGGCCCTGATACCCCCTCCTCAAACCCACTGGCGACTAGGCCGCTCAGCGTGTGTGTGTGTGAGATTCATTGGGATGATTCCTCATACCTGTGTGAGAAGCAGTAAGCACATCTGCATTGACATCACGAAACAAGGCTAGTCAAACTCAATTCTCACCGCATAAAAACTGCAGTTATGAAAACAAACGCACCTGCTCTATGTATTGCATACACTGGCTAAACGCACGTCTGAGTGCCATGCATTTTTTTTTCAGGCAGAAATGTCCGTTCAATGAGGATTTGGATGCAGACGCAAACATATGCGAATGTCACTCGGTCATTCCACATTCACATGACCGGGCGAGGTTATTTCTCTGCAGACCATGTGCCCATTTTCTCCACTTTCTAAATACAGTCAAGAGCGTCAGAAAGGGCTACAGCCAGTTTTAAACCCTTTACCACTCCCTCTGCTTTGCTGTCATAGGAACCACACCATCTTTCCTCTGACAAGCCTCCATCAAATGTGTACGTAGGTGTGTTGGGGGAATCAATGCTTTGAAAAGTCTGTCTTGTTGCTATTAGCCCCCTGAAGTATGTCAGGCTACATTTTCATCAGCTGCATTCAGAACGGCACCTTTCTGATTCAAAATTTAACATAATCACAATAATGAGTCTGCGCTGGCTCATTTTCAGAACACAATCGCTTCCTTTGCCAAGTGCAAAAATGTGGTACAGCTTGTGTTAGTGACATTGGTGCAGAAACATATGGGCAATGTACAGTCTTTCCAATTACTTACATATGGACAGAGCACACAAACAGCAGTGCCACATATGGCAGGGCCTGCTGTCCATAGGACTTTATGTGTAGTGAACACTTGAACACAGCTGGTGGATATAGCACACAAGCAAGGTGAGATTGAATTTTGGCTTTTATTATATGGGAAGTTTATATTCAAGTCACAACACATGAATAATTATTGATTTTAATTGCACTAAATAATTAATACAGAACATGTTGTTCTGTAGTGGATGAAAAGCTTGTAGCAAACATTTGATTTGTTATCACCACACCAAAGATTTCCTCTTAAGCTGCTTCTTTTTCAGAGATAGTGAGGACTTTTTTGTCTTACTTTTTGTGTTTGGATTTTAAACTAGTGCTTTGATGATTGTTCAGCATCATCATTTAGTCAGTACTATTCTCATTGGCTTGTTTGTACTGATCTCCTTCTGTAGGTAAGTTCTAGTTCTTCTGATAGCTGGTCTTTACTTTTCCCTAACACTGAGAAATAGCCTCTATGTACACATACTTAAAAGGTTATCTTAGCTGCAGAGCCTGGTGTAATCCTTAATAGCGGGTAGCAGTTGCTGTCAGACCTAAAGTGTAACACTTGGGTAAGTAATATAGAGCACTTGTGTTCAACATTATATCTGTTTAATTATTGAAATGTGGATAGAAACAAAAACACTGTGGCTGGCAGGGCATCAAAAAACCAAGAGAAGAGAAAATGACGCTGTCAAGTGTGCCAATAAATTTAAAGTAACAATATTTTTGTTGACCCTGGTGTTTCAATGCTAGAGTGCCACTGCAGGTTTACCATTGCCAGGGGTTAACTCAACAGATTATACCCACTGTAGTTAAATATTTATAGTGACTAAAAACATTGTCTGTAACTCTGATTGTAAATGTGTAGTATTACTGATCATTTTCTGTAATTAATTTTACACTCATTACTTAGAAAAGTCCAGGACTGCATTCTCTATTCACTTCACCCCTGCTGAGTGGAATTGATGTCATTTGATTTCTCCAATCTTTCTATGGTTCGGTGTTTAAAATAATTGTTTTGTTTTTTCTTACTTTTACCTTTTGAATCTTAATACAATCTTTATGTTTAATATTTATGGCAAAAATATTTATTATACATTTACGCAACTTAGAAACAACTTTTGAATTATTGCTAGTTTAAGTATAACCTTGTTTATTTTGTGTTTTTTCAAGTAGATGATGTTCTTCCATGCTTGAATAATAATGTCTTCATTTATTTGGACCAAAAAAAACCACTAGTCTGTTACCAGTATACATGCCAGTGTAACAAATGTGATGTTGTTATTCATTAGAAAAATGTGTTTTTTGTTATTTTGCTCCCTTGAATGGTTTGCTTTCTGTCACAGCACACTTTGTTTACAGAATAGATTAGGCTGTATTGTCCTATCCAGCAAGCGTAATGGGACTGTTTCATCTTCAGCCATATGTAAATCCTGACTACAAATGCTTTGGGTGCATTTTCAGGTCTAATCCTCTTATGAATCAAATTTTGAACTTCTAAACCAAAGGCTCTGACTTGTTAAATTTAGTTGTTCCTCCCCAGGGAGTCCCGGTTAATTGATTAAAACTAGCACTTATGAAAAGCAGTGAAGATGCAGCAGGGCATCTGTCTTGGGGATTATGTTTCTGTAATAAAAACTGTTTGATATCTAAAGTGAATAGGGGCGTAATGGTGCACTAAATCCATAGTTTGCTATGCACACTAGTAATAGAGTCATACTTTGATATCATTTTCTGTACCGCAGAAAAAGCAAAGGAAATGTCTAAATTGGCATTTGGTGTTATGTTTTAAAAAAGGGGAACATTTAAAAAGCGTCTATCTTGTCATGATTATCTCTATAACGTTTGAGGTGCTTAAATGCTTTTAGTAAGCAAGACTGACATCTAAGTCAAGTGCAGTATATTCAGTATATTGCTGTATATGTGCTTCTTTCTGTGAAGAACGAGGACACCCATGTTATCTAAAGGAACTTCTTGGTATTGTTAGTGAACAAACTAACCAAATGCCTTGTGTTTACATGCATTGTTAACTCACTGAACATGGAGTCATGGTGATTAATCTGTAAAATGTGATTAATTAGATCTTGTAATGTGAGCTAACATATTGTATGCGTTTCGTGAATAACTCACACTGCAGAAAGCTAATAGACAACAGCTACTGCTCTATGAAAATGTAACTTCTGGGAGTGCAGGTACAGACATAAATGGACTTGTGACAATAGCTGTTTGTATCAGCTGGAACCAAACATCCTTGCATCATAAACCCAAGTGTTAGCAGTCTTTTTCAGCAATTTATAAATAAGTACACCTTCCACTCATTATGATGATGTGGATGCAAAATTGTTACATTAACGTGCAAAAAATAATGTTCAGTTTTTATGGTGTAGATTAATAAACAATTCAGTGAAATAAATAAGTAAATAAATACATTTAGTTTTTCCATGCTTTTCTTCTTAATGTTTCAGTGTAACTCACTGCAACGACTCTACTATGAGTACATTTCAGCTAAAGTTGCAGATGATCTCAGCTATTGCTTCTGCCCTTGCTTATTCACGTTCCTCTTCTTTTGCGTTTTATTCATTCTCATTGGCTACAACTATCTCTTCTTTGTCGTCTCCGGTTGTTTAGCTGTGACTACAGCAATGCTGGAAGTCTACAAATTAATTGCACAGATGATGACAATGGTGGAGCGTTTCCCTGTGTGTTTTTGGAAGTTTAATTTGCTACTACCTGTCCAGATTTTAATCCCTAACCCAGCTTTTGCCTCCTCCTGAACAAAAATACTGACCAGCTATTTTTCAATATTCTTCTGGATTAAAGGAGTGCACATGAAGTGTCACATTTAAAGAATTTACATCATTATTTACACAACCTCAGCTATGCAGAGCCGCTGTGTCTACCCACATGTATTTTGTTATACATGTACAATGATTATAAAGGGCTTTTCTATTCTATTGTTCCATCTTAGCCATCTACCCAATCATTGCCTCTGATACTGGCAGCATTTCTTTGTAGTTAAAAAAAAGTCCTTATAAGGCAGTGAGTGGTGTTATTTTAATAGCACTGATGTTTGGTGAACAGCTCCCTGGTTGCCAAATATACTCTATAATATACCTGGATAGCTTGGCAGGTAAAGTTTGTGCATGATATGTTAGCAATCCCTTCAGGGTTTTTCTTTAATTAAGCACAAACCTGCATTTGGACTCAGAGATAATTGGTGAGTAAAGGGCACCATAGCTTCACAAAACACACAGTTTGTGCTGGTGTATAAAGTATGGCAACAATTTTTTGTATAAATGTCCCAAAGTAGGAATTGATGCTACGATGGAACGTTATATCACGTTGGTCAGATGTTCTGATTTTCTGTGCCATGTTAATGTTCTGCAAAGTATATTTTTCTACTCAGTATTCAGCATCATGCCGGAGCAGAAGGTAGGAACTATAACATAAAATTAATTATTGAAATTATTTTAGTACTTGCCAAAACACAGTGGTGCCATAAACCTTACATTGGTGGATGGTGTAATAAATTATTTTTTCTTATTTTAAAGTACAAAAATGTCCTACGTTTATCCTGTTTGTTATCTCAATTACAAATCTCTAATATCTAGCATCTTTCTTTTTTATATGACTGCTTTAAGTTATGAAGTTCTCATTTGTTTCTTAGCTGAATACCATCTTGAATATCTAATAGTTCACAGCAACTGTTAGGTTTAGTTATGACGCTGCAGAGTCACAGAGTGGGCAACATCTTGTTAAAGCTCTTGAACTGGCTGTGATAATACAATAGAGAAATTGGATTTGTGCTAAATATGAGCAATATGCCATCATATTCCTGTAGACTGGAGTTCATCATTGGATGCAACACCTTAGAAATGCCTCAATCAAGCACTGCAGACTTTAGTACAAGCTGTGTTTAACCCCATGAAATTGCAATCTCTTTGTATTTGATATAAAGTAACCAACGGATTTTGGAACATCTTGTCTGCATTTTTGATTTTAGCAGATAGGTACAATTTGCCCACATGTTATGCTGACCTTGAGGTCCACCTACTAGTCATGAATATTTATGGTTGCCAATATTTATGCAGTCACAAGAGACTTATTAGCATACTTGAGCTTCGCTTCCTACCTAATTTCAATGAGATGACAACCTGATGTCATAATCAGAGGTGGACAATGAAGCTAACTTCATCTATTCTCCATTAATGTTAGAGATATAGCCGTGATGGAAATGACCCTTTTGACATTTACAGCACTGCTTAAAGATGATGCAATAATTCACGTTTGGATCTGTTAGGTTAGAGTGGAAGAGTGCTGTGCTGATTGAGCAGTTGGGAGCAGTGTTGTTGAATGGACTTTGCATTTTTGACTGTTTCAGAATGAGGATTTAGGAATATGTGGTGTCACAATGTCCTCGCAACATCGCATGGTTTGATCTATTCCGAAATTAGGGATATTTCTGAATGTATCGCTATCCACTACTTACAACTTTACTCATTTTCCGATTTAACATACAAAAAAAAAAAAAAAAAACATGTTTAAAAGTAGCCACTTTGTGTGTGTGTGTGTGTGTGTGTGTGTGTGTGTGTGGCCTTTTTCAGCTTTATTTGATAGATACAGTAAAGAGAGGACAGGAAAGTAGGGGATTGTCTGTCCATTTTAACTAAAAACAAATAAACAATTAATAAGATGTTAAGTTTAGTTTTAGTTTGCTGTGACACACCTGGTAGTGAATCAAAGCCAAAGGTCAGATGTTGCACAGTAATAACTAATTTAAGAGTCAATAAATGACCTGAATGTTAAAGTCCAAGAGTGTTTTGACTAGAACATCAGTGTGGTAGTTGGTCCTGGGTAGGAGGAAGAGAGGGCCGTGAAGTCGACCAGAGTTTGATAGGTGGAAGGCATCATATATGAAGGTTGGCTTCCTCAGGTTTCCTGTCAACGTAGACACCTGCTGAAGGGCCTTCACTAGACGATTGTGTGTGAGACATTGGGCATGCACAATTCAGTGGGCCTTCTGAAATGTATGCTGATCGTGCAGAGAGGCCATGATTTTGAAGCAAGTACTCTGTGTTCCGGAGGCATTTTGGATCGAGAGAGAATTAAACCAGGAACTGAATGAGAATTTTCTTATTAGGGTTGTTGCAAACGGCAGATTTTTCTTCGATATTAATCAACTACCATTATTGGAAGCTTTGTCTAATTTTCTCCTCAGTTCATCTCCACCGACTCTGAAGAATATTTCCCATACTATTTGGCTTCAGTATGTTTATTTGAATAGAGAAAATAAACAGCAGTGTTTTATTTTTATTTCGTTTATTTATTTATTTATTTATTTTTGCTATGTGTTGAAAGTGAACCAAAAGAGTTGAGCTGTATGCTGTTAAGAGCAAAACAGCGAACTGAAAAATGCAAAGTTTCACAGGGCTGAAGGGAACTGGCGAGTTGGGTGTTAGTTCTCTGCACGTCTGATGCTACAGACATTCTTTTTAATGTCACATGTCTTCATGAGGTTGATAATTATTTTTACATACTCAACACTCTGCTGTTTTGGAGGACTTTTGCTTTGAAATGTCTGCTCAGGAGGTATTCATGAGAAGAATTTAAACCAAGCAGTAAAGTAGAGATGAGTAGAATTTATTAGTTAATAAGGAACAGTATAATGATCAACTGTATTTATGACACACTCTTCTTTTTCAGATGTTCACTGGCCTCTTGAAGCACACACCACCTCAGGCCTCCGCTGCAGCAGCCTCTTCCTCGGACCAAAACAGCAACGCACAAACTACAGCTCCCACAATCCCACGGGGACACCTGGTTGTGGGCACCAAGGACCAGCTCCGCCTCCTCACCCCTGTGGGCAGCACGGTGACATCCAATCACTGCACCACATCCGGGGTCCACGCTGCTAAGCACTCCGGAGGAGCGCCACGGCCTCCCTCCTCTATGAGCGAGGAGGATGATGGAGGTGGCGGAGGCAGGGTGAAGAAGAAACGAAAGAAAAAGGACAAGAGGGAATGGGAGAAAGCAGGAGTGGAGTGTGAGGAAAAGGAGAGCAGCAAACCAAAGAAACGAAGGGAGGAGAGGGAGCCAATAGTGGTCTCCCTGAGAAAGAGCAAGGAACCCAAGGAGGGAAAGGAGAGAAAGGAGCGTAAGGAGCGCAGGACCAAGGGAAAGGAGGGCAGGACAGAGAGTGAGACGGTGCTGAAAAATGTGTCGGGAGTTAAAACGTCAGGTGCCGCCGTTTCCCCGGGATCGGCTCAGATGCCTGTCAAGGTTCCTGGCAAAAGAGGAAGAAAACCTAAGGTCAAAGTCCTACCTCCTGTACCCTCGAATCAAGGTTTGAAGAGTGTCAAGTGTTTTTGTTTGTGTGGTAGTGACAGCAAGAAGTTTTGGATTGTGTTTTTAATAGTGTAGTTTGCTTTACCTACAGTAGGGATGTGCATGATTAGTTTACTAGGCAATTAAATATTACTGCCCTTGTTAATTGGTACCAGAAATACTTTTAGGTTAAGCTACCTCTTCATAGCTTATTAATTTATCCCATCTGCAAAAAGTGTTTATTCTGATGTGCCACATGCCGTTTTTCAAGGCTGTGTCCGCTGACAGCTTCTTAATGTCTAATGATGGTACCAGTAGTAACTTTAATTAAAAAAAAATACACCCAGGCTGCTTTACTTATGTGATGGTGGCAGTGTTTGCTGTCTGCTAACCTCTGCTGCTTTGAAGTCTGTGTGAATGAGTGTCTCGTTCTGTGTTTTGTCAACAACCAAAGAACAAAACCTTAAAAATGTGATGACAACAGGCATTTGAGCTCGAACAGTTCAGGACTAATTGGCAGGCGAGGATGATGCCTGTCCTGTTTGTAAATGTCCTTAAATCATGATCAGACATGTCAGCATAAATATAGGTTATTATAATGCGATTGTTGGATTTAATTAAGACCGAGTACGCATGGTTATGTGTTTGCACGTGTGTGGGTGGGTGTATTAGCATTCTTTCAATAGCTGAAGAACAGAAAAAGATTTTCTGCAAGAATTATATCAGTGCATGTTTGATGATGCCAAACCCAGCAATAGACTTAGATGACACTGAAAGTAGGATAATAGAATTTATATGTATTATTGAAACAACTACAAGCTGCATTTTGGATTCTTTGTCAGTGCTGCTGACAGTCCACTGTTGGCTTGGGGACAGTGTATACTCTCAATGCTGTTTTTGCGACCAAACAACAACAAAACAAACAACACAAGAAAAAACCCCACATGTTCCCCCGTGGGTGAATATTCACGGTGATGTTGACATTCTTGGTTAATAAGAACATTGTGCCTACGTCAAGATTATTTTCATCAGCGTGCAGACTCTTCCTTTTGGATCATGTTTGTGGGGTTTGGTGTTAAGTCCTGAAAATTATTGAGTTTGTATAAAATTTAGCCAAGATATTAATATTTTCATGCTCTGCCTATGATGAATTAAAAGAACGTACTGACCCCTTAATCGCTTAGCTGGACCATCAGGTCAAAATGTCAATATTTCTGGTACCGTATTTCCCGGACTACAAAGCGCACCTGAATATTAGCCGCACAAGCTAAAATCAGGGGAAAATCCTGTTTTGTACATACATTAGCCGCACCTGACTAAAAGCCGCAGGTGTTTCAATGTTGACTTATCATATGTAAGAGAATATGCACAAAGGGAATTGTCAGGAAAGAGATGGCTGTTTGGAGACACACCCCTTTTATTAATATTTTGAAAAACAAGTTATGGGTACATATTTGCACATGTAGTACATAACAGTAACCTACAGCACACCAGAAAAATAGATTCGGACTACCTTTTAGGCTCAGGTGCAGTGACACAGCTTTAACAAGAAGAAAAGTCAGTCATTCACCACCATCTTTCTCTTCTTCCTGCGCACTAAAACCACCAAAGTCCTCTCCTCCAGTGTCGGATACAAACAGGCTCAGGATGGCTTCGTCATCCACTCTCCGCTTCTCTCCTTCGTTGTCACTTTCAAAACCAAAGAAATCCTCATTGTCAGTGTCAGAGTCGAACACCCTCTGAAGGGCCGTGGCGGTGTCCTCCTCTCCATCATGCAGCAGTCCAGCCCTTCAAAATCCGTTGGTGATCGTGGATGTTTTCGCACTTTTCCACGCTGTCAGATTCCACCGGTGGAGTTGGGCATAACTTGCTTTTCGCAAGTTTATCGCCGCTCGTCATCCACGCCTCCCGCTGAACGCGTACCGCTACTTTGAAGTTTGTTTTTCGCGCTACTTCGTACGGCACTACGTTGCCTGGCGGACGGACATGTGACTAACATACCACTCTTGAACCCCGATCCTTCCGCCAGGCAACGTAGTGCCGTACAACAGCGGAACACACAAAACAAATCGTCTTACGATATGACAAAAATCATGGACAATCCATAGAAAAGCCGCACCTGACTAAAAGCCGCAGGGTTCAAAGCTTGTGCAAAAAGTAGCGGCTTATAGCCCGACAATTACGGTACTTTTGTTTAGTGGTATTTAGTAAATGTAAGCCTGCTTGCCAGCCAAGTACAGTGTTCAAGAATGCAGGGCGTTGCCATACAACGGCCCTAGCAAACTAATATTAATACATGTGCATCAAAAGAGCTGTGGGGAAAAAAGAAAAAGAAAAATCAGCTTCAGTTTAAGAATGACTAAAGTTATCATGGAAGTGTGACCACCGCTGCTTGTCCTGTACAAGAGCTTGCATTAACTCACAAATTTCCAAATCCTCTTCAGCTCGTCCTACCCAAGGAGTCCACACAAAAGTCCCAGGGGGGGCACACGGCACCCAGGCCGCCCACAGCCATGGTAAGAACCACGGTCAGGCGAACAGCAAGACGCCAGTCCCGTCAGCGCCAAAACAGAGGGGTCGAAAACCCAGGTAAGACTTTCGGACGGGCTAACAATTCATGGGTGGAGAGAAGAATTTACAAGGAGAATATTGCTATAGGGAAAATAGAGAAAAGAGGCCGCACTAGAAAACCCCTTGAAGTGCACAATAATGGGGTAAAGCGAGGAAGTCGGCAGTAAACCTGTCGTGTGCAACAAATAATGCAGTTCCTTGGTTACAAATATTTCACTTTGAAGCTACATTAAGGAGAAATACTAAAGAGAGACCCAGGACATCATGAATGCATAGTAAGGTTTTGACCTTTGCAAAATAAACCACTAAAGTCAAGCTGGTGATTTCTGGAATTTGTGAATTTTTGAAAGCTAATTAACTTTGGAAATGTGTTTGAATCTTAATTTTAATGTGAAGATAAACAAACACGTCCATGCAAGCTGATAAAATGTTTCTCTTTATCAGCCACGCCATCACTTCAGAGATGCTATTCACGTCTTATCTCACAAACCTCTTATAAGCACATGAGGATGTATAAATATGATACAGATGCATATACCTTAATAACAGACTGTTTAATTGCAGTTGACAACCTTAGCTGTTCTTCCTTTACTGTCATTGCTATTCCCCCTTCTATTAATCAGCTCACTTTTTAAAAGCTGAGCAATTGGAGGGTAGATGGAGGGAGCACTGACACATCTGCCACAAATGCTGCTACTGTCATATTTTATATCCTCAAATAGTAATCAGGCTTTTTTTTTTTATTTAGCTCACCTGCAGAACACACCTGTATTAAAGTTTGATCAGCTTAATTTCTCATGTCTTAATACAGAAACTCATTTTGATGAGTAACTGAAGTGTGATCACAAGATGCACGCGTACATTTTAAATAACATTAATAACTGCACTCTGAACTTAACCAGACCTTCCTGTAACCCTTTCGTATATTAACAGCCTTACTGTTTAAGTGGATGGAACCATTTAATCTCTTAGTGGAACTTTTATTGTAAAGCATTAGCATGCGTACGATACCCAACAGCAGCTGTACCAGATTGTATTTCCTCAGCTTGTGTCTGCGGCCAGGCTTTTATTTGTTCTTGTCATCTATGCACTTTGCCATTTTCAGACCTAGCTTTCAGGTGGCTACTGTTGGTTATTTTAAGAAAGAATGGCAGACTTTAGACAGGATTTCTTTGTGAATTACATTTGTGCTAGGATGATCTTAGATGTGTCACAGCAGCATGCAGTAACTATTGGGTTGTGGATAAAGAGAAAGATTGGAGCTCAAGAGATTGGTGTAGACTGGAATGCATATTTGTGACAAGTTGAGTTAAGGTTATGATGCTGTAATGTGAATGAGAGAAAGGAGATGGTGTCAGAGAAAGAGCAGGTTTCTCAGACAAAAGCAGTACATGTGCAAGCAGAAATTTATGATGAAAATAGTTTGGAAGAAATGGATTGTGAATGAATGAGGGAGGACAGAAATGGCAACAGATGTGAAGTTAAGAAAGGAAGCAGCCGAGTTATGAAAGACAAAGAAGGGAAAAAAACACCAGTGAGTGTGAGAAGAGAAGAAGCTGCCAATGAAAGTTATGAAGAGAATGTAGGAAAGAGATGATGATCAGTGCCATGAAAGGGGCGGGGGTGGGGGAGTGGGGTAGTAAGGATGAGAAGCTACAGGGATAATGATGTAAAGGAAGAGTGGAGATAAGAGAGGAGAAAACTAGATAAAATGTTAGAGAGAGAGAGAGAAGATCCACTGTAGTAATGAAAAGAAGACCTTGTGAACTCTTCTGGCTTGGGGTCATTTCCAGGTTATGCTCTGGTATCCGTCATGTGTTGTTCGAATAAAACCATCCACAGGAAGATTAGAAAAGCCTCATGTGGTGCAGCTTCCATCTTAATCTGCTGCTTTTGTCTTTTCTTATTGCTCACTTTGCCACAGTTTTTGTGCAAAAGAGAGAAAATGTCTTTAACCGGTGCAGGAGATGAATCTGTTTTGCGCCTTGGACTCTGCCTGCCAGTATTATCCTAAATCATTAGTCACCATAAGCAGTTCATGTGTCAGCTGCATTTTTGACTTAATAGCATTTAATTGTTATACTGTAAAGTCAGCGGCAGAAGAAAGTGTGGAATATTGAGTAATTTTTTCCAAAAGGTGACTTATACTGCATGCCAACATTTTGTTTAAAGTTTTATTTTGTATTTTTTTTTTATTTGTGTCAACGATGCTTGATTGCTCATTCGACAGGCAATAAATATCTGCTCGAGAATGTCAAAATTTTTATGTTGCTTCCCTTCTTAGTTTAAAATGAATAGCTTTATGGCAGTATTCTATACATTAATAAAAGGAGTCAGAAAAAAATCAGGGTTCCCCAAAGGGAAATTGTTTTATTGCAGTTGTTGTGAAAAAATGTTGAGAAATCTACAGAAGTAGAAATGAGACAAAATGACATTTCTGATGGATAACATTTTTTAAAAAGGGGAACAACGGATTTCCATCATACCACAATTTGATTTGACAAAGTGAAAACAAAAAGAAATGATTTGTTCGTTGTAGTTTTAGTAAGTGCTTGAAGCTGGGGACCTATCATTTCAAGTAATTGAACATTACACTTTGCTCTTTTGCGTTAACTCCTTTATTAAAATGTTGCAAACAATGCATTTACTGTCATTTCTCAGGCTCTGATTTTGCTGTCAGGTAGCAGTTGGGCAGTCTCGTTGTAATCTGTGATCAATCAGTGGTTGTCTTTTGTGATTAGGAAATGACAGTACTTCTGCATATTAGCATAAAGAGTAAGAGCTGAAAGAACTTCCTCAACCAGTCTGCCACAAATCCTCAGGGAGCAGCAGAGTTTCCAGCCGCTGAGTGAGAAAATGCTGCTGCAGGCTACTAGAGTGGCGAATTACTCATCAGAATTCCTGCCCTCACAGAGATCCTGGCGCAGCGCCGGTGGAGAAGAAGAAGAAGGGGAAGAGGAGAAACCAGGAGCTGGCTGTCCAGGAGGGGGTGGAGAGTGATGACACTACCTCAATGTCAGCCATTAACATGGGTGGAGAGGACAGCCAAGACCCCCTGGATAATGCAGTGAGTGCACAGCAAAACTGGATAGAGGCTGAACACAAAAGGCTGTCATCACAGTATTTACAAAGAAAAACCTACACAAAGGATAAAGGGTCAATTTGATGATATTCTGAACATCAGTAGCATTCTTAATGGCAGGAATCTTAGCAGTTTTTTTCGTCTTTAGTTATATACCACTTTTAAAACAACCAGAGCTGAACAGAGTGCACATTAAAAAAACAGGGAATGTCAAAAATAGGTGCACAGACCACCAAAATGGAAAACAGGATTAAATGTCTAAGGCCATTAAATAAACAAGAGCCACCACAAGTTGAAAGCATGTGTTGAGATTTGCGTCATTAAGGAAGGAACATTTGACTGTGCGATGCAGTCCGCAATTAGAAGCAGTTCTTCTAGGATCTACAAGGCTTAGAGGTAGGGTGGAGGCAGATGAGCGCTTAAGTCAATTCAGTATTTGACAGGCATACAGAATATCAATGCTAGTGCTGCTGTAATGCTTCTCTATTTTGCTGGTGCTAATTTGGAGTCTTCCAGCAGCACTCTGTAGCAGCTGGAGAGAGTCTGAGCTAGCCAATACACCAGTGTGTTTCAAATATCCAGGAGAGCAATGTGTTGATAAAAGTCGTCGTGTCACTGAGAAATCGGATGGGCTTCAGGAGGCAGGTGGAGTTTTACAGATTGCTTCTCTTTTTGACTGGAAAGACATTTTTGAAGGCACAAAATAAAATGGACAAGATTTCCACATCGGAGTGTCAACCTGACTTAATTAGCTTAGCATTCTTTCTTACATTCACTGCAGTATCTGCATTGTGTAAGAGTAACACTGATACACAGTCGCTGAGCATAAACATTTAATCATTTCTCTTTTCTTTAGTTTACATGTAGATATACTTCCTCATGCCTTTTTAATTCTTCTGTCCTTTTTTCTCCTCGTATTCTCTCTCTTTTTTTTTTTTTGCCCCTCCTTCTGCAGAAGCGACGTTCGGGACGACAAGTCAAAAGGAGGAAGTACAATGAAGATTTGGACTTTAAGGTGGTAGATGATGACGGAGAGACCATTGCAGTTCTTGGAGCCGGTCGCATCGCGGCGCTCAATGCCACTGCTCTGGCATGGCAGGCTGAGGTAAGCACATAGATGGTCATCTGGTTCTTTCTTACTTTTTCCTCTCAGTTTTGTTATATCTATGTTATCATTAAGGTTTTATAATATTTAATATCTTAATAATTATAGCTTTTAAATACATTTTTGGTGTTTATCTGATTGCAAAGGTTTGTTGCTTTGGAGTCTTAGTGTTAGGCCTGTTTGAATAAAACCTTTGCATTGCATTGCAGCCTTAAGCTTCAGTAGTTAATCTTCTGATTCTGTCTCTCAGGAACCACCTGAGGATGAGGCCAACATCATTGAGAAAATTCTGGCTGTAAGAACAGTGAAGAAAGAGGTGAAGGACAGAGAATGAACACACACACTCGGCTTATATAGTTTTGTTTTTTTTCTTTATCGCTGCTCGCTTATTTCTCGTTTATTAGTTTTGTCTCTTTCTGTATCTCCATAGACGTCATCATCAGAGGACCAAACGGAGGAGATTGAGGAATTTTATGTCAAATATAGAAATTTGTGAGTACCTCTTTGACATTGGTTATTCATGCAGTTACATATACTGGAAATTGATATTTTTAGCTGTCACGGATGAGGCCACTTTCACTGTTGTATGTTTTCCTGCACAACAGTGAAAACATTCCTTTGCCTCTTGTGTGATCATTGTTGGAGGAGGCACAGGTTAGAGATGTTGTGCTGCATTGCAGGTTTGATGTCAGGTTAGATCAACTGTTGGCAAAATCGTGTGTTATAGACTAGATTAGAGTAGCCCTTTATTGTACATGTACAACAAAATTGTGGCTGCTCTGCAACGACTGTGCGGATTTAAATAATAAACAGACAGGAATAAATAGCAAACAGGAGAAATATATACAATCAAGCGGGCTGTATACAAAAATAACAGAAAGACACACATTAGAGAACAAATAGTGGTATTCACAGTTAGAACCGCCACTCTGTCTAATACAGTCTAAAACTGCACTTCCAGTAGCACTCGCACCTGTGAGCCAGCCGGCAGATTATAATTGCTTATGTGGTCAAACATTCTTAGATCTGCACTGCTTTCATAATAAACCATCACTTAATTTTCTTCCATACTTCAGAGCATGAAAGTGTGTACATGACTGTGTAAACTGGGCATGGTTCTTGTACATTTAGGCAGTCGTCACCATCGTTGATAAAATGATAACTTTGACTGCACGACAGCTGCTAGCATTGACAAAAAGGTCAGCAATGCCAATAATTAGGTCTTTTGACAAGTTAATTACTGGTTGGAGGGATGTCAGTTACTCGTCATCTTTCGTCTTACAACCTCGCATTCATTACATGAAAGGAATGTCGTGCCTTTGTTGAAGTTGTTAATAGTTTTTATGACATTTATTTGAAGTAATTCGAAGTTTATACACATGTGGTTCTCTAACAGTTGCTTGTAGCTTTGCATCCGTAGTCTCACAAGCACTCAGTTAATTTTATCCCCGAGGCTCAGGTTCTCCAGCCAGTCTAGGGATCTCTTGAGACTTTTTTCTCTCTCTGGGACCTTTTATTATAAAGAAAAGACCTAGAGAAATATACATTAGTAATTAAGATTGTAATTTACTCTCTGAGGTGATGAATAAAACATGATCAGATCGCTTGAGCAGTAAAACTGAGTCAGTATGAATGTTACTCAGTAGAATAATGTATTCAGAAATTAGAAATATGTAGTAATAGTGTAATATTTGTAGTATTAAAAAAAATCACCATTATGCATAATGCAATTGCAAATATATAAGCATTTGCATAGTAACTACATGGTATCCCTTAAACACGTCAGATACATTTCTAGTATTTGTCCATTTATGGGTTGAGGTTTATAGATTAAATCACGTATGTTAAACTGCAGCCACAGGAGCAGTAGTAGAATTTGTTTTGCCGTCTTTCCTTTCCCTTTAATTAGGGAACACTTTCTCAGTATTGCTGATTAATTCCAATTAAGGTAACTACTTCTAGCTGAAAATGCATATTTTAATCACTTGCAGTGCAGAAAACACTGGTTATGTTGAGTGAGGTGAAGGCTGTTCTCTTTATGGATTGATTTTCAACTGTTCACACAGTTCAAACAGGCAAACGCCCGATTGTTTTGGGAATCCACCCATAAAAATAGAAAACTGTACGAGTATTTAAATCATCTTCTCATGTGCCTCTGAACCACTTTCAGTGTTCAGGTTTTAGATCATCCTTTTGACATCCTGTTCTGAGCTGTTCTCACACGAGCTGAAAGGCTAAGTAGCTGGCTATGTTTTTTGTCATGTCATTTCAGTTCCTACCTACACTGCAAATGGGCCACTCTGGAAGAACTAGAGAAAGATCCCAGAATCCACCAGAAAATCAAGCGCTTCAGGACCAAACAAGCCCAGATGAAACACCTGTTTGCCGAGGTAAGGTTAACCATCATACCCTCATATGCTGTTCAGGACTGGATAAAGGGTTAATATTCTCCTTTTAAATGACAAGACAAGTTCATGTGCTATTATCCAGCTAACCATTTCCAAAGCTGTGTTGCCCATAACAAAATAATTATGAACATATAAATATGATTAGTTTGTGTATGTAATGAATGGGCCACGCTGCCTGATAGTTCACAGCACATCCATCCTGTGTTACTGCAAAGTGTTCAGGGTGCTTCAGAGGTTAACAGGCTAACTCCATCAGGATGTGATGGGGTAACACCCTGACACAGAAGCATCATTTGTTCTTAAGTGCACAATTTCATCTTCATGGGAGTCGACCTTGTCACACTTCATGGGAGAGAAATCGTTGTTGTTGCAAAACTGTTAGTAGACTTGTTTGACAAATGGGTTCAAATACAGGGAGTGCAGAATTATTAGGCAAGTTGTATTTTTGAGGAATAATGTTATTATTGAACAACAACCATGTTCTCAATGAACCCAAAAAACTCATTAATATCAAAGCTGAATGTTTTTGGAAGTAGTTTTTAGTTTGTTCTTAGTTTTAGCTATTTTAGGGGGATATCTGTGCGTGCAGGTGACTATTACTGTGCATAATTATTAGGCAACTTAACAAAAAACAAATATATACCCATTTCAATTATTTATTTTTACCAGTGAAACCAATATAACATCTCCACATTCACAAATATACATTTCTGACATTCAAAAACAAATCAGCGACCAATATAGCCACCTTTCTTTGCAAGGACACTCAAAAGCCTGCCATCCATGGATTCTGTCAGTGTTTTGATCTGTTCACCATCAACATTGCGTGCAGCAGCAACCACAGCCTCCCAGACACTGTTCAGAGAGGTGTACTGTTTTCCCTCCTTGTAAATCTCACATTTGATGATGGACCACAGGTTCTCAATGGGGTTCAGATCAGGTGAACAAGGTGGCCATGTCATTAGTTTTTCTTCTTTTATACCCTTTCTTGCCAGCCACGCTGTGGAGTACTTGGACGCGTGTGATGGAGCATTGTCCTGCATGAAAATCATGTTTTTCTTGAAGGATGCAGACTTCTTCCTGTACCACTGCTTGAAGAAGGTGTCTTCCAGAAACTGGCAGTAGGACTGGGAGTTGAGCTCGACTCCATCCTCAACCCGAAAAGGCCCCACAAGCTCATCTTTGATGATACCAGCCCAAACCAGTACTCCACCTTGCTGGCGTCTGAGTCGGACTGGAGTTCTCTGCCCTTTACCAATCCAGCCACGGGCCCATCCATCTGGCCCATCAAGACTCATTCTCATTTCATCAGTCCATAAAACCTTAGAAAAACCAGTCTTGAGATATTTCTTGGCCCAGTCTTGACGTTTCAGCTTGTGTGTCTTGTTCAGTGGTGGTCGTCTTTCAGCCTTTCTTACCTTGGCCATGTCTCTGAGTATTGCAAGATATCTCACTATTTTTGACTTTTCTGAGCCTGTCAAGTCCTTCTTTTGACCCATTTTGCCAAAGGAAAGGGCGTTGCCTAATAATTATGCACACCTGATATAGGGTGTTGATGTCATTAGACCACACCCCTTCTCATTACAGAGATGCACATCACCTAATATGCTTAATTGGTAGTAGGCTTTCGAGCCTATACAGCTTGGAGTAAGACAACATGCATGAAGAGGATGATGTGGACAAAATACTCATTTGCCTAATAATTCTGCACTCCCTGTATTGCAACGTGTCAAGGCAAGTCATTTTTGTGCATTTTTTTTAAGTCACTGTTGTTCCCTGGGAGCTTTTTAAGTACTGCAACAGAGGGTATCATGTTGTTATGGATGGGGAGAACTATGTATAGGCACCGTACAAGAAGAGAAGAAGAATTATCAGTGGACGAGTTACAAAAATGAGAAATGGCACTATGCACCTCTGGGTTTTTGTCATGGCCATGCGGCCCGGTTTGTGACACAATGCTAATGATTAAAGTCAAATTACATTTCAGGTGTTCTCATGTGAGACTATTTTTTAGAATCAAACTGTTTTTTTTTCTTGTTTGTTTTTTTCCCTTCATCCCTCTTTGTCTCTGTTTTTTTTTTTTTTTTTTTTTTTTTTTTTGTAGCCCGATGAGGACCTATTTAACCCAGACTATGTAGAAGTGGACAGAGTGCTGGAGGTAGCTGTTACCACAGATACAGAGACCGGAGAGGTAGGTAACACATAAACACAGACACCCTCCCACAGAGGTGTTTTTCTGGTTTGAAAGTAGCTATTACCGAAGATCCTCAGTGTGATGGTGCTCTCAGAATCCTGTGGTACAAATACAACATGTTTTTTTTTCTTTCTTGTATGTGGTTGTAGGAGGTGACCCATTACCTCGTTAAGTGGTGCAGTCTCTCATATGAGGAGGCAACGTGGGAGCTGCAAGAGGACTTGGACCCAGAGAAGATCAAAGAGTTTGAGGAGATCCAGAAACTGCCTGCAGACCTCAGACACATTGTGAGTAGACACGTAATCGAAGATGAGTACCATAAGAAAACTTGATGCAGCGCTTTAAAATTAAGGAGAAATTTTTTCCTCATTGTAACAAACCTCAGTTCAAGAACAGACGGGCAAGGTTGAGTTCAGTTGAGGAAAAAGCGCAACACACTGTTGCACTTCAGAACTGCTGTTTTTGAAAAAATGCTATATTATACCACTATGTAGCAGATGCTGCCTGATAATGGTCATGATTTACTATGTTGTTTTATACTGTCATGTTCTGGTCACTGTTCATTGGGAAGCAGTTTAATCCTTTTAATCCCTTTGCACTAAGATGATCATTAGTTCCTTTTCAGTCGCAACATAAGCTGTGGTAGTGTGCTTGGATTAGTTCAAGTAATAATATGTAGATTAAACAAATGTGCTCCATTTAGGACTCATTTCTGTGAATAATATTGAATTTGTGTAACTGTGTATTTGCTACAGTGGTTGCCATTTTTCAGACTATTTTTCCTGCTCTGGTACAGGAAGATAATGTCCCTTTTCTCTCAGTACAGTCCACAATGCTCCGATAGGCTTATTTATTTATTTATTATTTTCACAGCTGAGACTCATTTGAATTTCTGAATAGATATGGAGATGTGGGCGGCAATTCAGACGTTTTGAGCCATCTTAGATACATAGTGAGAGAAAACATTTACATTATAAAGTTAGGCTGGTGGGAGGATAATAGAAAAAGGGAAACTGCGCTAGTGTACACCATTATGACTTTATGTTTTATCTCTAGCCATTTCTGCAGAACAGACAACCTTGTCTGCCCACATCTCTACAACCACTGATCCTCAATTTTGCCTTTTTGGTGTTGCTTCTTTTTCCCCAATGCTAACGAGTGCAAACATGATCGGCTTTGTGTGATTTTTCTTTTTTCTTTAAATTCTTTTAATCCCTCACAGTCTGATTCGCCTCAGATATGTTCTGCTCTTTAACTATAGATCTGTTCTTAGCTGTTTAGTGTTAGTATAACTGCTTTGTAAGCAGAAGCAAGAGATGGCAGCGGTGTGACATGATAGGTTGTCATTATCCCAACAGCATATTTACTTTCCAAGGTTGAATACATAATTGTTACTTCAATAGCAGCAATTTTTTTGAGGTTCTTTCAATTTTTGGACATTCGGGAGCAAAAACTGAGCAAGTTATTGTAGCTCCTTTGCTATTATTAATTTAAAATCTAGTATAATCACCTTATTTACCCATTCAACCTCTATAATAGCTTCATTTTACACTTATAAACTGGCACAACTCACTTATCTTATTTCTGACTGATGAGAGGAACCAAATAATTTCATCATCTGATTATATCCCAGTTTTCTTGGATAGAGTTTTGTAATGATTCCAATCAAAAAATACAGCACATAACATGTAATAACTGTATTTTTGTTGTTGCATTTTGTTTAGTAATTACTGAAAAGGTACTGAAAGGGCAATTTATATTTCTATGTGTGTTTGCATCAAAGGAGCGTCCTTCTCCAGAAAAGTGGCAGAAGCTGGAGCGCTCTAGAGATTACCAAAATGGAAACCAGCTCAGAGAATACCAGTTAGAGGGAATGAACTGGCTACTGTTCAACTGGTACAACAGGTGAATATACACACTGGAACCATTCTAGTCACATTCACTCACTGAGGTTCAAACAATCCAGGGTAAATTTAGGGCTAAATAAAAGAAATAAAGCAAACTCTCATGATCAGTTAGTTGATTAATTAAAATAAGTCATAAACAATGACAGTTTTACAGTCAGTTAAGCTCCAATTATGCACTGAGGACTACGACTCACCTGGATGGCTCCTATAGGTCATACATACATACATACATATATACACACTGGTTGTATACATTGTTACTTCTCTAGCAGGCGTGCTCTGTGTGTGGGTGTGTCCTGCCGCTCTCTCCCTGACTCAGGTGCCACCTCTTTCTCCTGTGGAGCCAGTGCGCAGCTGACTCCACTCAGCAATCAATCAACACTGCACTATAAAAGCTGCGGAGAAGCGCTGCCCAGTCTCTCAGTGGGCAAGCTCTGGCAGGGTTGGAAATGTGTCCTCGTGGTGGAGTGTGTCGCAGTGTGCCAGCTTCACTGGCATGTTGTACTTCAATTATGTGTTGAGCTACTAGTGAGTAGTTGTCACCTCCTGCTAGCAGAGAAGTGGGTTTCTTCCTTTGAATGATTCATTAATTTTTTCCCTTTATTTAAAGCAGCATTTATGGTCTGCTGATGTTTTGTTTGTTTGTTTTCTTCTTTTTCTTTGATAGACAACAAAAGAAAAACAGGCAATTTAATTATTATTTTTTTAAACCCAGTTATTTTATTATTAGTCTTAATCCCCTAGTCCTTTTTGGGGGACATTACCTGCATACATAAACTAAAACATCACGCAAACACACTAAAAATCATGGTGAGCACTTCCTGATTGCAAGAAGCAGAGGCCCAAAATAAAACATGAGTGCAACTCCTAACCTAAACGAGACAATAGATGTACTGTATCTAATCTTGTCATATTTTATGGCTTCATTCTAAATGCATTTCAAACTAAAGTCAGCCCCACTGCTGGCCTGAAACAAATTAGTTCCACGAAATGTGACCCGTGTACAAATGTGGTGCAGAAAACCAGTGAGACTTCCTTTCACTTCAAAAACACAAAAGCACTTTCACATGAGAAACAGTCTTCCAATCTGTGTACCGTAAAAGTCAAAGAAAATTCCTGCAAATGCATGTTGGGATGTAAAACAAGTCTGGCTCTACTGTCATTACAGAAGCAAAATTTAACAAACCTTGCTTTAATGTTTAAAACCTCAAACTTTTTAAATTAGTTTTTAACTTATGAGATTAGAAGTCATCATTTAGATGAGGAGCATTTGTATGTTTGACTGATTCGTGTTACGAGATGCAGAGTTCACGTTATTATCAGAAATGTGTTGAGACAATTATGTTTACACAAACTGTAATCTATTACATGAAGAAGTTATTGTATAATTTGCACAAATGGATGCCTCTGGTTTTCATCCTAGAAAAAACTGTATACTAGCAGATGAGATGGGTTTGGGAAAGACAATTCAGTCCATCACCTTTCTCTACGAGATCTTCAGCATGGGGATTCGCGGGCCCTTCCTCATCATCGCACCTCTGTCCACCATCACCAACTGGGAGAGGGAGTTTCGCACATGGACGCACATGAACGTTATTGTGTACCACGGCTCGCAGATCAGCCGGCAGATGATCCTGCAGTATGAGATGTTTCACAGAGACCCACAGGTAATGTTTGACTGCAGTCATCTCCTCTCATTGATCAGCCAGGAACTGAATCAGCTGTGTTATGTTTCTCTAGTAGCTTTGAAATGTAAGGTGTGTTCAAATATTTGGTGTTTGATTCCTGTTGAAATTCCAGAGAGGTTGGGGTTTTGGGGCCTTCTACAGTGATATAAAATGTCTTTATTTGCTCTGCAATCACTAAATTAATAGGAAAAATTGAAATGCTACAGGGTCCAGCTTCTCCTTTGGGAAAAAAAATGTAATCAGTTCAACTTTGTTCTGTACTTGCGCTTGAAGCTTAGTCTGTAAGAAACCGAGATTGTGTCATTTTTCAGTATTTTATTTGACAAAACACCTAAAGGCATAAACACCTACATAATAAATAGACCAACTGAAGTAAAAATACAGATAAAGCCAATGTTAAAGTTGGGAGACGGCGCAGAGTCTTTGGATTGATGATTTTTCGTGGTCGGTCAAATGAGTTATCGCAGTTGTAGAGTAAATTTTTATTGCTCATAAATAACTGCAATGTTGTTAAACATCTACCTCAGTATTTATTTATCTGACTCTGTTAAACAGCAGATGTTTTTGTTTATGATTTTCAGCTTGTGTTTAAATCAATAAAAATTATACCATTCAGTTGCTAAACACCCGTTCGCTTTCACTCGGCTTGTACACATAACAGTGTTGCATCAGGGTTCTTATTGCTTCTTATTTATGTATAACAGAGAATTATCATTACTATAGTGTATGCGTTTATTATGCAAGCTTTAATTTTTATCTCCGCAGATATCCGAGGGGCTTGAATACTAAGTTTAGTCATGTGAGCCTAATGCAGCTGTGTAGCAGTTTCTGTTGTTTGAGGCATTCTTTATTCTATTTCTTAGTCAGCAAAAGTTCTATAATGTCCACCCCTGAAATACCAAATATGCGTTTTCCTTTTCTTTTTTTATAACAAGGGCAGAGAGACAAGTGTATCAGAGGCAGCAAAGAAAACTGGGATCAAAACTGAACCACAGATGTGATATTGACATGAACCTTTTGATTATCTTGATCCTGAAATATGAAGTTTATATTCTCACCCTTCCCTCTCTCACAGGGTAACACTATCCCAGGTGTGCTTAAGTTTCATGGGCTGATCACCACTTTCGAGATGATCATGGCTGATTGTCCAGAGCTGAGAAAGCTGCACTGGCGCTGTGTGGTGATCGATGAAGCCCACCGGCTAAAAAACAGGAACTGCAAACTGCTTGAGGGTCTCAAACTCATGAACCTGGTCAGTCTGTGTGTGCTATATAAAATAAAATAAAAAAGGCTGTTGTTTTAGTGCTGAAATGTAGTCTTATTTATCCCATTGTTTTTTTTTTTTTTTTTTGGTTTTTTTTTTTAGATGAACTCAGCAGATTATGTGTGTATTTCGTTGTTATTTTATTTCTTCAGTATATTGTACATATTCCAACAGGAACACAAGGTCCTGCTGACAGGAACCCCTCTGCAAAACTCAGTGGAGGAGTTGTTTAGTCTGCTGAACTTCCTGGAGCCACTACAGTTCCCTTCAGAAAGCACATTTCTCGAAGAATTTGGAGACCTCAAGACTGACGAACAGGTATGCACAGTTTACAGTTTTCCTCCATTCTAGATTTTAACCAAGAAAAATGAAAATTTTGACGTCGTGTGCTAACATTGCTGTTCTCTCCGGCCCATCTTGCCTTTCGCTCTGTTTATTTTTTCCTCTTACTGAGCATCGCATTCACACTTTGTCTAATTTCTCCAAAAGGTGAAGAAGCTTCAGGCCATTCTGAAACCCATGATGCTAAGAAGACTGAAAGATGACGTGGAGAAAAATCTCGCACCTAAAGAAGAGACGATTATAGAGGTACGGCTGTGTTTTCATGTGTGCTTGATATAGAAATGTAAGATGGGAGTAATGCTCCTATTTTTACAGTTCTCTGAGCTCTTTGCTGGGAAATATTTTTATCTTGCTGCATTCTGTTATGGCTGAATGATTCATCAAACATTACTGATGAAAGCTTCATTCACTTGGCAACAATACTGAATCCAGCAATTACACTTATTTTTATCAGTATTATTAGTCTTTATTAGTCTCTTAAAACACAACTAAATTAAAATGAAATTAAAATGAAGTTGTCAGTTAATTAAAATGAGTGTTCATCTGTGATGAGTGTCTGGTCTTGTTTCCTCTGGGTGCTCCAGTTTCCTTTCATATTCCAAACACATACAGATACAGCCACTTAAAATGGCCACCGCATCGCTGACAGGACCATGATGGATGTCTGTTGGAATTCTTGACCGATTGTCGACTGATAGATAACCGTAATGATATACCCTGCCTGTAACAGAATAGAATAGAATTCAACTTTATTGTCATTGCACATGCACAGGTACAGACGATGCAAACACGATTGTAACTCCCATAAGCAGTATTTAGGAAAACCAGTGGTAATTTCTTAAGTATCCACCAGGGGGAGCAGCGTGGAGGCGCATTCATTTACAGAGCCGCTACACACGTTTTCAAACATTTTGCGCTGTGAAAGAGAAAGTCCAACTTCAACAACAGGTATGAGTCCCGCAAAAAAGCGTTCAACCCGCAGTCTTTATTTAGTTAGTTATAAGTGCAAAAACTCTATGTGCTGATAGATAGGCGAGAATTTACAGTCATTAACGTTCAACCTGATGTGCGACTATACAAACGGCGCTCTCAGCCCCAACAGATTTTTATTTTTTTTTTAAATATGCAATTTAGATTATTAGCAGCTGATACACATTTTATATATTTTGTATAATTACAAATAATTTGTAATTTTATTTTATTTTTTTTCTGAACTTTATGACAAAGTTAAAATGAGGGATTTTTGCTCTCCTCATTTTAGTGCTTGTTGTTCAGCTGCTGAGATTCATTTGCATATTGCCACCTCTTAATGATGAGAAATAAGAGCCCCCCCACCCCCAGCTCTGCCTGTCTGTAAAACCTTCTTAGTGAATGCCATTGATGTGTTTTGTCCTTTTATAAAGTTAATCACAAAAGATTTGTCGGCGCTTACTGTTAAAATCTGTTTTCCACAGTAGCCATATTAAAACTGCTGTTGATACATCTGCAAACCTTGTGACATCATGTTAAATTATTAACAGTGTAACTTAAAAATGTAAGTAATTTCTACTTTATAGGATGATCTGTCAAGTCAGAACATGCTTGTTTAAATTCGTTGAGGTCCGCACAGAGAAAACAGTTTTCAGTGCAAGTCCGCGTTTGTGAAAACAACGACATCAGAATTTTTTTTTTATCTTGGGGTAACTGAGCGCATGTCTCTATTGTCTCTACTGTTACAACAGGATGTATGACAAAGAGGAAAATAAGAGAAAGCATCAATAGGTCCCCTTGAAGATTTCTTCTCCATAACACTGACACACAGCACGCTATATCGGCTTGTGTCATTACTTAACAGCTGCTTAAAAAAAAGAAACACAATTTTAAATGGATGCTTTTTTTCTTTCCCGTCTTCTTTTCAGGTTGAGCTGACCAACATTCAAAAGAAATACTACCGAGCCATCTTGGAGAAGAACTTCTCTTTCCTGTCCAAAGGAGCAAACCAGCACAACATGCCCAACCTCATTAACACCATGATGGAGCTTCGCAAGTGCTGCAACCACCCTTACCTTATCACAGGTGAGAGCAAACATGCAAGCACTCACAGATTGTTATTCATTATTCATAGTCAAGCAGTTGTTCACCCACTCCCTCACTCTCCACTCCCACACTCATTGACCTTGTGTGCATGAATCTGCCTCCTTTGTTTTATGTACACATCTTTGATAACAGAATTATTTATTGAATTTATTACTTATTAATGTATTAGCACAATATATTTACAATACCATGTTGTCAGCTAACAGCGAGTCAAAACAGTTTAGAAAGAAACCATGAGTGCGAGAGGTAGCTGTGTTGAAGCGTAGTGCCATGCACCCAGATTCTGGGTGTTTTTCCTTTCAAGCATAGAATGCTTAAATAAAATAAATGTACCTTGGTTTGCCTTGACTTGCTTTACCTTTGCCTTCTTTTGTTTTTCTAGGAGCTGAAGAGAAGATTCTGGAAAGTTTCAAGAAGAGCCACAGTCCAGAAGCACCAGACTTCCAGCTGCAGGCCATGATCCAGGCAGCCGGTAAACTGGTGCTGATCGATAAGCTGCTGCCAAAACTGCTAGCCGGAGGACATAAAGTCCTAGTCTTCTCCCAGATGGTCCGCTGTCTGGATATCCTTGAGGACTACCTCATACAGAGGCGGTAAGGGGAAAGTACAGCAGGCTAGAAAAGAGCGAGGTAATATTCAGAGTAAAGGAAATGTTAGTCAGGTAATTTGGGAAAGAGAGAAGAAAATTTGAAAAGGAAAAAAAAATGCAACATTTTTCAAAAAGGAGAAAGGGGAAAAGTCGATTTACCCTCAAATCTGTGTTGGTGTGTTATCTCCAGCTACACCTATGAACGCATTGACGGTCGTGTGCGTGGGAACCTGCGGCAGGCAGCCATCGACCGCTTCTGTAAGCCAGATTCAGACCGCTTCGTGTTCCTTCTCTGCACCAGAGCTGGAGGGCTGGGAATCAACCTGACAGCTGCTGACACCTGCATCATCTTTGACTCAGACTGGAACCCCCAGAATGACCTGCAGGTGGGCACAGAGCTGCGTAAAGCATCCAAAGAAGCCGTCACAAATTTGCACATGCTGTATGTAACTGATGAGACCAGAATGCCTACTGACATACAAATGAATTTGTGTTGTCAGAGCATCATAAAAAAGATGGAGATCTATCTTAATCATGCTCTCGTTTGACTGTGCTAACTTGCTGCTTGTCTCATTCATGTAATATGTAGTGACATTTGTGATGAATAGTGGGACTGCAGTGGTTGACAAAATGCACGCTTGAAAGGATGCCTTGAATAATGAAGTGAGCATGCAGTGTTACTTGACTCGGAAGGTATAAGTCTTCTCCCGGCTCTGATGCAATGCCTGTTTCTGTATCTTGTATCAAGCTTTCTTAAAATCTTTACAGTTACGAAGATTTTTCATTAACGTGTCGATTTTGATTTTGTCAAGTCCCTGTTTTTGTCTTTCTTGCTGATCTGTTAAATGTTGAACAAATTCACTCTAATTAAACTACAGGTTAATGTGCTCATGCACAGTTAGTTTAAAAAAAAAACAAAAAAATAGAAACTCCTAAATAGACATGGTTGAATCCTCATGCTAAAAACAATTTCTCTTAACTTATAAACTCATTTATCTTTACACTTAATTCTGGAAAGTAATTGAAGCTAAATATCGATCCTTCCATTTTCTACCCCTTATCCTGGTCGGCATTACAGGGGCAGATGTACAGCAGACCTACTTCTTCCTAACCACTACCTCTAATGTGTATAAAAATATAGAATAATTATGTTACAGTTATGCTGAATTTGGCAAACGTTAGTCACAAGCACTGATGCAAACAATATGCAAATCTTACAGATTTAAATTTACTTTGATCTTTACCTTTTCTTTAATGATGTATAAATAGTCTCAGGCCCTCATAAAGTATTTTCAAACCAAGCTGAGAGAAAGTCTCTGTAAAATGTAATGCTTTACACTTCCATGCTTCCTACTGTTATAGGCCCAGGCACGCTGCCACCGGATTGGCCAAAGCAAAGCGGTGAAAGTCTACAGGCTGATCACCAGAAACTCGTATGAGAGGGAAATGTTTGACAAAGCCAGTCTAAAGCTGGGACTGGACAAAGCCGTCCTTCAAGACATCAACCGTAAAGGAAGCCTCAATGGAGTAAGAGATTAGTTTTGAGATATTCTTATATTGTATACGATTGTTTAATCTGTATTCATTTTGGTGTGAGATGGTCTGCTGTGTATGTATGAGGGAGAGAAACCCTCAAATCCTAGCTTGTGTCTGTTTTGCGACAGGTGCAGCAGCTTTCAAAGATGGAAGTGGAGGATTTGTTGAAAAAAGGAGCATATGGAGCCTTAATGGATGAAGAAGACGAGGGCTCCAAATTTTGTGAAGAAGACATTGATCAGATACTTCAGAGGAGAACTCAGACAATCACCATCCAGTCTGAAGGGAAAGGCTCCACGTTCGCTAAGGTGGAAATTCTTAAACAACATTAAACTCCTTAAAGCCTAAAACTTAAAAAAGGCTGCACACTGGAGGGATTTTTAGGGTCTCAAATGGTGTTTTAATTCGGCCCCATAGTCTAGGTGGTGTTCACAAGCTCTGAAAGCGGAATACTTTAAATAGTTTGGCGTGAAGATCAAATGTCTTAGTACAAAATATTTGTGCTAAACCTGAGAAATTGGCAGCTTAAGACCAAACATTTGATCGTAAGCCAGCTTGTGTCAAAACCAAGTAAACATCATTTTGGGTCTTAATATTTTTTCCCCCCGCCTTCTGCTTCTCGTTCCTCAGGCCAGTTTCATCTCATCAGGTAACAGAACAGACATTTCTCTGGATGACCCCAACTTCTGGCAGAAATGGGCCAAGATCGCTGAAGTAGAGATAGACTCCAAATCAGAGAAGGTAAGGAGGCTGACAGAAAATGAAAACAAGACGGGATGAATGAAAGAAAAGGAATAAGGATGTGAATACTCTAAAACATCAGACTTGAAAGTGTGAATAATAGAAGGATGAAAAAAAACTTTTTTACAGTTTTACTGAAGTAGAATGCACACCTAAAACTGGAGATGTCTTTAAACTGTGTGTGTGGGGGGATGGTATTTTGTGCTCCGAACACCTAAAAACTGAAACCCCCAGTGACATGAGGATGTTTGTGATCTTCATCCTTTCCCTTTTTCCTCAGGGTTCTTTCCTTTTTGAACACCACCAGAGGATAAAACTTAGTTAGAACCTTCTTTAAAATACTTCATCCTGTTATTAGAAAGACTCATGCAATTCTTGATCAGAGGCTGTCTACATTTATCTTCTATCCAGGAGTCACTGGTAATTGACACACCCCGTGTAAGGAAGCAGACCCGTCATTACAACTCCTTTGAGGATGATGAGCTGATGGAGTTTTCAGAGCTGGACAGCGACTCAGAAGAGCGGCCTTGTCGAACTCGTCGCCTGGGTGAACGTAGCCGCCGCTACCTCCGTGCCGAATGTTTCCGGGTTGAAAAGAATCTTCTAATATTCGGGTAGGACCGGAGAGTGTGTTAAAGAAAACTGCATATGCCATATTAGACCATCAAGACTCTTAAACTCATTTCGAAAGACAAAACGGAGACCATTCTTTTTCCAAGCTGCTGCAGAATATCTCCTTAGCGGTGGAATGATTTTTTGTTTTAGGAATGCATATACATGCTTAACAGGTGACATCTAACAGCTGGCAGTTCATGGCCATTAGACAGCGTGGCATAATTAATAATGACTTAACCTTTATCTCATATGTTTTTTAATTTGGGAGCTGAAGTGTGAACGTAAATGAGCCGAAATACAACATTAAAGTTTTCAGTTTGATTTGTTGTGGAAAATTTTCAATAAAGTTGTGATCACACACAGTTTGTTTCAAAGAACAGATCACTGATAGAAATCTGCTGCATTTTCCTTTACTATCTCATTTGTTTCCTGTGTGCATTTCTGTCCGCCCTCTCTGTTCTTTCTAGGTGGGGTCGGTGGAAGGATATCCTAAACCATGGTCGGTTTAAATGGCACCTCACAGAGAGAGACATGGAGGTGATCTGTAGGTAAGAGTAAGAGGAATCATCATTATCGTCTGTTTGTTAGCAGTAGCCAGAGTCCGACACATCATGTTTCCTTTTTGTTGTGTAGGGCTCTTCTGGTTTACTGCCTGAGACACTACAAAGGCGATGACAAGATAAAGAGCTTCATCTGGGATCTGATCACACCCACCAAGGAAGGCCAAGATCAGGCACTCGTAAATCACTCTGGTTAGCATTTTACTCTGCACATGTGCTACAATATACAGTATAAAGTCAGCTTATGACCTAAAGATTGCACCACGTATTGGAATGTATAGACCAGGATTAACTACTGGTATAAATACAAAGTTAAATTGGTAGCATTAACTCTGTGGAGAATCTTTCTTTTCCTCCTTGTCTGCATTGCAGGTTTATCAGCTCCCGTTCCTCGGGGTAGGAAGGGGAAGAAGCTGAAGAATCAGCTGAATGTTACTGAGGTGAAGAATGCTGACTGGCTGGTCCATTGTAACCCAGAGGTGGTGCTGCAGGATGAGAGCTACAAGAAACACCTCAAACAACACTGCAACAAGTCAGTGCATTAACAGAGCTTTTTGCTTATCACTACTTACATGAAGGACTTTATTTTACACTAGAGTGTGTTTGGTGGTGTTTATTTACAACATACAGAGTTTACGACATGGATTATGACACCGCTTCTCCTTTCTCACTCCACAGGGTGCTACTGAGGGTGCGGATGTTGTACTACCTAAAGGTGGAGGTTCTAGGGGAAGCTGCCACTCAAGGTTTAGAGGGGGTACCTGCCAGGTATGATGCAGACAACGTATCATTCACATAGTGTCAGATCAGTTGGCACTGCTGACCAGATCTGGCAAGAAATGAAAACCTTAAAATGAGCTGATTTGTTCAGCATTTTGGTCTTCCCACTTTTTTAAGCTCACATTTTATCTTTTACTGTTAACGTTGGAGGGAAATATGATTGACTGGCTTGTGTTTTAGTGCACTGACTTGACGCTGACAGCACTGACGGATGGACTGTTTGTGTGTGTTGACAGTAAACTTGAGGTGCCGCTACCTGACGTCGACTACATAGAGATTCCAGTGTCATGGTGGGATGCAGAAGCTGACAAGTCTCTCCTCATCGGGGTTCACAAACATGGTGAATACAGATGTCACATTTGGCACAATATTTTGCCATGCAGCATCTACTTTTTTTTTTTTTTTTTTTTGCTGTGTGCTTTAATAAATATTCAGTTGTTAATTGTTTACAAATTTTTACCAAGCTCGACTTGAATTTGAACAGACTTTAAGGAACAAACATAGATGCCATCTGTTATTTGTGTGTGCAATGTGTAGTACTCTCAGATCTGTGTTTACACAATTTTTATTTGTTTATTTATTTATTTACTTTTTTTTTTTTTTTTTGCTGAAGATGAGAAACTGCTTTAGAATATCACTGGACACCTACCAACATTCATTGGAAAGGAATATATGTGTCATATGTTTCCCAGATATTGACTTTTCTTGGGTGGGATGGTTAAGCATATCAACCCTTGTGTGCATATAGCTTTAGATTTATTTATTAGTTTGGGTGAAAGAAGTAATTAATTAAGTAGACAATCCCGTTGTTTTTATATTAGGTGTCAGTCATACAGACCTTGAGACTGGTCTGCAGTCCCCTGTGTCCCCTGTAAATGTGTATCCCCCAACAGGTTGGTGATTGGTTGCTCGCTGTTGCCAGGTGCAATCAGTCGGAAAGCTGCACCAAAAACCTAACCGTGCATGCTTTGCTCACTAGCAGATTGCTGTGGTTGACTCTAGTTTGCATGGAAGAAGCCAACTTTCTGCAAACACTTGCCATTTACTCTTCCAGCTATAGTGAAACTGGAAAAAATGTGATGCAAACCAGAAACGGGGAAGATTCAGATTCAAAGTGAAGGTTGTGTTGCACTTTTCATTTACCTCCAAACAGTAGTTTGCAACTGTTTTGGAGACAAGTTGGGACTATCTGTGCAACCTACTGATGACCATGACAACCTGTTAGCAACTAAAAGCAAGGAGGTTTTTCAGTGCAGCACCTCTTTGCGACTAAATTCTAGCTAGCAAATGTCTGCAACCTCCAGTAAGCACATGCCAACCTGTCCCGGAAAACACACTTTTCCTTAGAGACCAGTGGTTACAGTGGGGGACATTGACCGCTCTCTAGGACTGAGTGAATAGGTTTTAAGTAACTGATTTCACATCAACTACCAATAATGTCGAGCATCCACTCACAACAGTTGATATTAGATACGTTTGCCTTGTGACTGATGCTTGTTAGATGGTAACTGACTGTGGCGTTATTTTTGTGCCACTATTCTGAGTGCACGTAAAAAAAAAATGTGAGCACACGTAAAAAAAATTTGCAGGTGCAAGTGTTGCATTTTGAGGAGAAATTTATTTTGAATGAAGAAAAGCTAAATTTGAATGAACAAAATTCATTGCTGCGTGCAGAAAATGCATTTCAGTGTTTGCTATTATCCATACACGCACACAATAGCAGCCCCTCTCGCTCAGTTTTTGCTCGCAATGTGTTGCTTGCGCTCTCAACATTTCTGCCCGTGCGCGCTCAACTCTTTCTGTACACCGTTATATTTGTGCCACAAAACCAGCCAATCACAGACTTGGATGCAAAAAAAAAATCTGATTGGCTGTTTTGGTCTCCAATCAGCTCGAAATGACGAAATGCAATATCCCAGAATCCATTTCGTCTCAAACGAGGCAGTGGCGGAGGAATGCAGAGTGGCGGAGTTTGAAATATTGCTCTTTCTGGGTCACAAAATAAACTTTTAAGATATTTTTATGAGAGAATGGTGCTGTGTAAACTTCAAATATCTGTTTGATTTATCAAAACATCACATATTTGCAAAAGTGCTCTAATGTTTTCGGAGATGCCAACACCACTCAGACTTCACTGTTATATTAGTTCTTGCTACACTATAACATGCTATGCTGAGCTTACTAAGGCTGCAGAGCAAAACATGATAATGGAGTTTTAATCTTTCTTCAAGAAAAAAACAGCTGATAATTGCTCCATTACTGATATAATGTATTGTTTATTAACTTATTAAGTGTTTGTTTTTCCATGCATACACAATGTGCAAACGTCCTGCTGCCTCAAATACTTGTTCACACTAGTAAAAGTGTTTTTCCTCTGACAGGATATGAGCGGTACAATGCAATGCGTGCTGATCCAGACTTGTGTTTTCTGGAAAGAGTGGGGATGCCTGATGTGACAGCTCTGTCCTCAGAGCAAGCAGGAGGAGAGGTGGCCTCTGACGTCGCTGACAGGTAAGGTACACGGAGACAAACACCAACACAGCAGACCACCGCGATTGTGTTCATAGATTGCTGAAAAGGTTTTTCGGGTATTCGGGAAAATTCGAAACATTATCATCTTCTGTTTGTTGTAATTTTTGTCTTTCTTTTTGCTGTGTGTGTAACAATGAGATGTTTATATGAGTACGTCGTACTAGATTTGGTATGTGAAACGATGATTAAACACACTGATCGTTTTGGCACAGGGACCCTTCTCAGCACGTTATAAAAAGGCCTCAAAAACTTACTGTGGCAGCTCACACCGTGTTTTGGTCGTGCATATTAAAAACAAATTCTTTGTTGATATTACCTCAGTTTCTATCAGCTGACCCTCAGTAACCTCTTTGTTTAGCACAGGGCCATTAATTAGCTTCCCTGCAGATCTTCAGCAGTTCTTTGTACTTCTTCCAGTCATCGCTTTTATTTATATATTTATTTGTACTGCTGGTAGTAGTGTTCACAGCAGGTTGCCAACACATCCTGTCTCCTCTTGTTCCCTGTTTGTATTTGTTTACACTGTCACCTCCCCGCTCACACACCTGCTTTACATACTGAGTGTGAAGATTGAAAGCACGTAGACATACAATTATAAATGCACAGGGTGGAATTAAGGTGCTTGTTATGGTGATAACAACCAGATAATATTTTTCATATAGCTTACAGACTAACACGCTCACAGCTATTGTGAGGACATTATCATAAAGTATTCAATTTTAGGCTCACCATACCCATGAACAGTTTATAAGAACTGTTAAAATCAGCTTCAGCAGTAATGTTTTCTGGTAGTTTCACTATACTTACAAGTCTTGCAAGAAGAAGCAATGCTGCCAGGAGCCGCGAAGGAATAACTGTCAGAGAGGGAGTGAGCCAGAGAAATAGACGACCGAGAAAAGTGTGGGAAATTTATTTTCTGGGTGCTGCTGCTGCCTCGGCTAATGGTAGCGCTGTGAAGATTAGACGCATACATTTGAACAGGAAGCTTTGATCCACTTCCTGAAGGTAATTGAAGTTGTCGTTTGCTTTGTTACCTGTTCAACCTGAAGCTGCGCCCAGCTGAGCACAGCGACTGTGTAGCAGGAAGATTTTTTCATTTCATTTTTTCATTTATTTATTCATTTTCAGGCACAACAAATACCTATATTGAACATAAAATACACAAAACAAAAAACAAAACTTGCCTGAAAAAGGAGTGGGACGAAGAAAACTTATTAAATCCCACCCCTATACTCACTCATCAACAAAAAAAAACAACAATAAACTTCCCGCAGCTACGCCCATCATTGCATACAGACCCATCAACAGCCCCGGGCAGATACAAGCATCTAAGCGGCAGCTCGCAACCAACAATTAGAGCCTTCATAACTGAATACAGAATATATAAATTATAAATTGCATTACCACAGGTAACAGGCAGTAATAACTACAAGTAACAAACACACATACATATACATACATATATATCTACACACACAAGTACATATATGTACATACATACGCACACTTTATTTTTTTTTTTTTATTTTGGAATCCATACCAGCAATGGTAAGAGGACAGACATTACAGAGCACTTCTAGTCTCAAAATGTTAACTCTGCAGGGTTCCTACAGAGCTTTGAGAACAGGATAGGAGAAAATAAATGAATGCAGGGAGACGATGTTACAAGGATGAAATTGTGCATGCAGAAGCAGTAGTACAGGAAATGTGGCCATGCAGAACCTGCACAGGTGTGAAAGTGTTTTGTGTGCTAATACTTCTCTTTATTGCTGCCCGAGGAGTTTTTGCTTTATGTTGAATCTACAACACACACAGCACAGGTGTGATATTTTTGGATGTTAAAAGTTTTTGAAATGCTGGTAGGAAGCCTTCCAAAAGAAACAGCAATTATACATAGAAGGATTTTTCAGGACTTTTGCAGAAACCTAAAAATACATTGAGGAAATAAAAATCCATGAGCGATCATGAACAATGCTTATTTAATTCATTAACAGTTTATGCAAGTGATCATAAATAATGTAAAATCTAAACATGAATTCTCATTTCTGTCTTTACAAAAAATAGAAGAAAATTTGGTACTACAGGAAAGTTCCTTCCAAGATGAATAGAAGTTCTTTATTCACAGCTAATAAACCCTTTTATCTTTTTAATTTTTTTTCCTTTAAGAAGTGCCCTTAATTAACCCATGTGCTGAATTCATTTCAGTGAATTCATTAATTCATTTTCCCCAGTAAAATTGGAATCGCATTGGTGCAGAATTTTAAATAAATGATTAAATAATTTGATTTAGAAGACAGTCATTTGCAAACCCCTGCGACAGACTCACAGTCTGACTCGCAGAGTGTATCCTGCTGCTATACAGTAGTTTGAATCTCACTCCGGAGAGGCAGCTGAATGGCCAGCGTGATGGTTAGTAGCAGGTGAATTTTTGAAATTAGAAAAAGGGTGATTTTCTAAAAATTTCACATCGTCTTGCCTGTTTGACAAATAGGGGGGAAAAATAAAATGCTTAACTATGTCGCCATAGCGTCTACCCAACCAAAATCTGCATGAGGGAAAAACTATTAATTTCCTCCCTGTGAAAATGCACAATGGAAATAGCAACCCACATTCAAAAACATGAACATATGCCACAAACATCAAATCTCTGCAGAGACCCATCTGTCTTTTTTCATTAGCAAATTTTGAAATATGCTGTGCACCAAAACATTGAACAGCAGTTCAATAGTAGCTTATAACTAATATCAGACATTAGAATAACCACTCTGCTCTTTACTGGGTTTTTGAGAAATTTGTGAAGAACTAAAAAGAGGAAATAAATAAAAAAAACAAACAATTTAAACCAGCATAAGGAAACTAAAGCAGATCTGTGTGGAGCCTGTGATGTGACTCCTCAGTGAGGCTTTGTTTTATTTTTCATAATCACATTTGTTTTTCTTCATTGCATTAATAAATTGCCACCAACAAAATGTAAGAAGATGTGAATTCATGTTCAGCTGTTTTGTTATTACAGTACCCATCACCCCACACACACACACACACACACACACACACACACACACACACACACACACACACACACGTGTGCCATACAAAATGTTTTTTTTTACATCTTATCACATTGTCACTGCTCATAGGCTGTTTGTTGTTGTGCTTCGTTAACATCTTTTTCTTCTTCTGTCATCGTGTTTTCCTGCCTGTATTTACTTTTTTTTTTTAATCTGTTGTCCTAGACTGCACATTTACTCTAATTCATCCCCCGAATTCTGTCCTTACATGTGTTGCCCAGTCGTATATGGTAGAAGCTCACTAGGATATTGTTATTAACGCTTTTCTCCTCTATGTTTTTGTTTCTCTTGTCAGCGCATGCAAAACTGAGGAGACGAAGGATGATCCTGAAAACAAACCAGATGGAGGAGAAGATAGAGACGAGAGCAGCAAGGTGAAGTAAAAGCTCTCCTGAGACTATATTAGTGATATGTTTTTTGTTGTCTTCTCTTCCTCTCTCGCTCTGCACCATGCCACAGACAACTTGAGATTTCTTTGAATACTTTCTTCCAATGTGTTATAAAAAAAAAGGAAAAGTAATTTTGCATGGGGGAGGGGGATTAAAATTGCCTCAGGGAAGAATTTCTTTACGTTTTGGACATTTGCAAGCTGAATACTTGCATGGCTACTAGGTACTATTAAAATAAAATGGTTGAGTTAATGGTGCATTTTTAAACGCTCTAATACATTTGACAGCAGAACAGATAATTTTTTCCAAATGCAAAAATCTCATCTCTAGGTTTTTATTGCTTACTGAGTCAGGTTTCATTTGGCAAGTCCAGCGTGACTAACATAAACTCCAAAATGAAAGTTTAACCTCTGAATATAAAAGCTGTCGACCATCTCAAAACATGAATTCCAAAAATATTTTTTGGCTTAAGATCAGTTTTTGTCAATCTGTAGAAACCTGGCATTCACAGGGAATGTGTCTTTGTGATATGATCATATAGTCCATTTCAATAGTTCATAGTTTAATAACAGCGTGGTATTGCATTCATTATCATTTATTTTACTCCTCAGCCAAAACGGCTGACGGGGTACTGCCGTTGTTGCAGCCAGGACATCCATGATTGTAAATGCTATAACTCGAGAAGCAGGGCGACATAAAAGTTTCAAATTGATACCATAGGTGCATCTACTAAAAATCTCGGATGAATTTGAATCTTTGACTTAGAGGTTGAGGTCACAGAGGTCAAGTTTTCTAAAATCTTGTGAATGTGATCACTTCAGAACAAAACAGCACGGGATTTTCAAATTCATACCCCGGGTGCATCTGTTAGGAGACTAAAGGGTACTACTGGCAGCTGCCACTGTTCTATAATTTAAATATTCTTACTGTATCATGATTTTAATTAGAATTATACTGGCCAGTCTGAAGAATCCTTCTAAAAGAATGATTTATTGTATAGAAGAATTGTTACTCTTACACCCTGATCTAGGGGTAAGGGGAGCAGAGCATATGAATCATGTGAGACCAGGTGATGTAAAAGGACAATAATACCAGACACACCAGCAAATCTAATGGGGATTGGCTGAAAAGAAGGAGAATCCTTGCGTTGCAGTGGCCCGCAAAGCTTTTAGATGCATCTTTGTTCCGACACAGCTGAATCAAATGAATGGCTTGTTACTGGGCCTTTGCCAAACTTGATTGCATTCTGAAGAGGTAATCCAACCCTTTGGTTCAACTGTGTTGGAGTAGGGATGCATCTAAAAGCTGCAGGACCGTAGCTCTCAAAGACTGGAGTTGGACACCCCTGCCATAGAGTATTAAGAGAGCAGTGCATCCCTACAAACTGTGCTGAAATTCCTCCACACTGATGTGAGAGACTTATAAAGTCATACAGAAAACTTTAAATCGTTGCTTCTAAAAGTGTTTTTTTTTACAAGCTATTGAATCATAGGACACTCTAGAGTCCTTTTCACAGAACTGTGCCCATTCTGACTGAGACCTCGGTCAGGATTGAGATGCTGCTGCTGTCGTGAGAGTACTGTGCTGACAGGCTTTTTAAATGGCAAGATGCTGTGTTGGATATTAACCAGCACAGTTATCAACACGCAAGCCCACAAGGCCAGCCATTCAGGAGGACACCTTCTGAGGGACACTCAAGAGACCCTCAGAAGCAAAGAGTTTTTCTACAGTCGTAGAAAAACGGTGGATAATAGCATAGACAAGGAATAATCAGGGTCAGATAGAGCCACGGCTGTAACAATTACTAATTATTGGGCAAAAGAAACAAGCAAACAAAAAACAGAAAATGATAAAGGACATGATATAGTAATATTCACAAATACAGGCAAAATACACAACAAACCAAAAAATATTAAATTAAGGTAAAGAAAAGATGGAGTTAAAACAACAGAAGAAAATGTGATACAAAAAAATAATATTCAGCACAACGATAAAAGTAACAGCTAATAACAGTAACAGATAATAAAGAAATAAAAAGGTATATATTTTTAGCCAGGTGACAGAAAAGATGATTTTTGTGATTTATTTTTTTTTATTTTTTTGTGTGTTTTGTGTTATTCACAGGGAGAGGAAACCTGCTCCAGCACCGATACATCAGACAAGCCAGACAGTACTGGTCCAGGTGAGACAGTTACAAGTGTTACATACTAATATGAAGACCAAATGAAGAGTTCCACTACTCATTCAAGGACCAACCATACACATAATTCAAATTTTAATAGATAGCTTTATAATTTCTTGGCATTCGTGGGTTGTTAAAGGCTAACCTAACTTTTCAAATTGTACTTTTTCTTTTCTTACTCTGACGTTCTTTCAAATGGTTTGAAATACAGTAATTTCCCTCCACTCGATTACATTTCACTCCTCTGTTCTGACGTGAGGTGTTTTAACATGACATTTCCCATCAAAACTTATTTCATTTTTCCACTGAAGTCTTGATTTCCTTAGAGCTCTACTAAGGACTTGGATAATTGTTATAATGAGGCTTGCTTCTTCAAATCTTTGTTGTAGTATTATAAGTGCAGTGACACACATTGTTAAGGGAAAGCTGCGATGCTCTTTTTAACTAGATTCAGTGTTGATTTCTATTTGAATCAAATATTTGATCACATGTTTCCTTTAAAGTTGGTATGGAAACATCATTTTACAGTTTTAATTTCAATTCTGAAATTGAGGTATTTATTTATTCTCCACCAAAAGCAGTATTAGTAGCTAAAGGTATAATATTCAGAAGTTGTTGATTACTCTTTTTAAACACAACATTTTATTATTTAAAGACATACAGAGAAAGAAAGAAAAAGATGTGGTTCAGTGAACGAGAGTGAAGCGTGTTGAGAGGTGATGCCGGTGCCAATAACCAAGCTGTGAATCAGAGATATGAAAATGTATTTTCTTATTCTTTTGCAGTAGTTTTTTAATATTTCAATGACTAAACACAGTCACGTCTGTACAATCCTGGGAGAGGCATGCTTCATCTTGCCTGCAGTGGCTTTTTTGCTTTCACGCGTGCTCTTCATATATCTGTGACACAGAAACGAAGAAGAGAAGAAACACATCGACAGCAATATACTCTGGTCCTTGTGTTTTTATAGGATCACACCCTCACGTTCCCTCTGAGCTGAACAAAATAAGAGAATACATAAATAATGCAGGCTTTATCAACATAGACACACATTTGTACTGAATGATAAGTGGTTATTTAGATGCTTCTTTTTTTTGTATACCTTCAAACACATCCAGTGTGTGAAGGATCTAACGTGCTGACTCTGACTGGCTTTTCTCCAGACTCTCAGATGTCAGGTGACCTGTGCACCCAAGATGGAACTTTGGTCACCACAACGACAACAGGAACCGGGACCGGGGTGGCAGCTCTCCATGTTGTCCAAGCCCGGCCCCTCTGGCCCACAGGCCCCGCCTTGACGGCCCGATTACGTCGCCTCATCACTGCCTACCAGCGCTTCACACTACGACGCGAGCCACTGCTCAGGCATGACTTTATGCTTCACGATGGCCTCGTTGGCATGGGAATCGGAGGAGCTGGAGCTGCTCATAGTCATCACGCTGGTGGGCCACTGGCTTGGCAGCTGGGTGAAGATTTAAGAAGGTGTTCTGTGGTCGCTACAGAACCTGACCCTCTGTTTCTGGAGTGGCAGAGAAGGTAGAAATGTTTGACATAAGACAGAGATACCAAGCTTTTGTCGTATACTTTAATCTTACCTTTGTGGCTCTGCTGCTCGGCATCTTCATTCAGACACGAACGCATCTGCTTTCACATGCATTTATATGCAGTTTCTCAGTATATGTATTTATCAGTCATTTGTATTTTTCTGTGACCTTTTAGGTGGACTCGTCGAGAACAAGCAGATTTTTACCGCACAGTATCATCATTTGGGGTGGTGTATGACCCGGAGAGGAAGGCATTTGACTGGTCCCAGTTCAGAGCTCTTGCCAGACTGGAGAGGAAGACTGATGAGAGTCTGGAAAGATACTTCAATTCCTTTGTGAACATGTGCAGGACAGCATGCAAGCTTCCACCCAGGAAGGAAGAAGGTACTGTTTATGATAAATATGCCGGTTGGGGTTGTTACTGACATCTGTGATGGACTTAGTTTATCAACAGGGTAACCCTTGCTAATTTGTATTATTGCTCAGCTTCATGTTCCAGTTAATGTTTTCTGGGCACTGCAGGTTTTTGGTTTTCAGCCACACTTCTTAAGCCTACAGTTAAACAATACATCGTTTAGACTTTGTCATAAGAGTGTCAACTTGCAGATCATTTTTGAGGACCTCGTCATTGGGAACATTACTGACCCCTGCTAGTAAAATAGCCTCCATAGATGTAGTTTTTATAACTCATTTAACTACAAATTGCATGTTAACATATAATTTACACATAACTTACTCTCCTGTATATACGCAGGATAAAACACAAAATCATTTAAAGACAGGAGTGGCTCTTGAACACACTAATACTCTCCATCCCTTTTACTCTGGTCTGCATTTTTCCTGCCTTCTCCACTGTCTCTATGCCAACATTGACTGTCACTGTTTCCGTTTCTCATCCTTTTATTCTTTCTCTGCTTCCCCTCCCTTTCTCTTGCGTCTCCCAGGACTGGTGGATCCCGCTGTGATTGTGGAGCCTCTGACAGAAGAAAGAGCAGCTAGGACGCTATACCGCATCGAGCTGCTGCGCAAGATCAGAGAGCAGGTGGGCTCTTTGAAGAAACAAAGCTTAATAACAAATAGCGTCCTTTTCATCGATGGAACTCTGTTAGACATTGACTTCAAAGTTTATCTTGCTTGTACTGTTCTGAGTTTGTGTTGATGGTTTAGAGGGGTTCAAATTAACCTCATTTGTCCCTCCTTAGCTCCCTTCTTTTCAGTGTCATCAAAAAAAGGCTAAAGATAAAAAAGTGAATCATCGGTGAACCTGTATACAAGTCATTAAAAAAAGACACTCCCTACAAATGATGTCATATCTAACCTCAGAATAGACATTTAGACATTTTCTACATGGTCAAAAGTGTGAACTGTTTATAAGTCAGACTGTTTATCATGCGTTAGGTTACACAGCTAAAAACTGGGGCTGAGGTAATGCCCACAGCTAACTCGCTAGTTGTGTTGGGGAGTCTAGTGCCAAGGGTCAAAACATATTTGTCCAGAAAGCATAAAACAAAAGAACGACACTTCTGTCTACTAAACCTGACCATCTCTCTGACTATGTGAATATAAAAATGGATAAAATGTAGACATTTTCATTCGGTTAAGAAAGTAGCTTGGTCTCTGAACTGCATCCCTCTCTCAGGTTCTCCGCCATCCGTTACTCTCAGCCCGTCTTCAGCTGTGCCGGCCCTCGCTCTACCTCCCTGTATGGTGGGAGTCTGGCAAACACGACCGCGACCTCCTTATTGGGGCAGCGCGCCACGGTTTGAGCCGCACCGACTTCTACATCCTCAACGACCCTCAGCTGAGCTTCCTGGAGGCTCACAGGAACTATGTCAGGGGACACCCTGCTCACCTTCATCCTCAAAGCCACCATCACCCTCATCACACTGGCTTGGCGACTCATCCTGGCATCTCATCCTCCTCCTCATCTCATCCCCAGCTTCCTCATCCTCACTGCTGTCTGTACGATTCGGGACTCGGTCGCCACTCTCCTCAGCCTCCTGAATATCCCCACCAATCCTCTCATCACCACCACCATCATCATCACTCGCAACACCCTATACCTCCATCTGCTCCCTCTCCTTCCTCTTCCTCTTCTTCTTCTTCTCACCCTCACCTTCACCCTCCACCATTGGATGCTCATGATTCAGCTTCACCAAGTCTGGGAATAGTTCCTGGACCTCGAGGAGATTTCCTTGACTGTCCACCTTTGGATGAAACTCTGGAGCTGGGCACGCTACAGCATGACACCATGTCTGCAGATTCTTTACATGGAGGAAAGGTTTCCAAAGATGCCCTCAACGGTTTCCCCTTTAACTCAGCTGCAGGAGGTCAAAGCATGCTCAACTCATACGGTGTGGGTGGGACAGACCTGGATTCAAAACTAAGGAGTGATGTGCTCGTTGGTGAGCAGGGCTCGTCTGAGGAAACTGGGCTGATGGCACCATCAGTGGAGCTGGATCAGTTACAGGTATGCAGTGTTATTTTGAGATAACTACTCTGATATTTAAATAAGACTTGTATAATAAACTATGTCTGTGATTGAAATGTCAACTGTATGGACTGCATGAGATGCTTTGTTTCTGCCCTAAGCAAAAAATTGAATTTATAGGAAATTTATAATTTATATGTTTTAAGCATTTTTATTGTCTGATATAGCAAATATCTGACGTTATGACACCTACTCGGTTAATAAAAATATAATAAAAATGTTTTTGGTCATCAACTAACCATTTGAAATTTAACAGTTCAAGTTATTCACATAGGTTTTCTTATTTCTGTGCTTTGACATCCTACACTTCTGTATTGCAGGCTCCCTGGGACAGTACGGACCACACTAGTCCTGCTCACCATATGTTCAATGAATCTGATCCAATCCTGGGTCCTTCTACCTTAGAGACGGGCTTCCTGGAGGAGGAGGATGAGGAGGCACAGGGGGGAGACAGAGGAGGGGAGGAAGGTGGAACTCTGGAGGAGTGTTTGGGCCTTCCGCCCTCATCCCCTCCTTCCCATCCATCAGCAGGCGATTCTGTTGAGCCACTGTCCTCAAGTTACATGCTCTTTAAGGTTGGTTTCACCAGCCTGTGCCCTCTGGATAACAGTGCCATCTTACAAAATAAATATAAAATGAATTTTAAAATCATCTTAAATGTCTTTGTGATCACAGCCCTCAAGATAACAATAATCTGAAACCCTTTTCATATTATCGGCTTAATGCTCAAATAATGTAATGCAATGTGTCCAGTGGGGCAGACGGTAGATAAACATGGAAAAATTGCTCTAACAAAAGAGGAAAAAGTAAAGGGGAAAATCTGTTGTAGGGAATACTGAAAACACAAAAGTGCTCAGCTGCATTGTTAACTGCTGACATTTTGCCTCTTCTTTCGGTTAGTATATTCAATGAACGGGTTGTGTTTCAGTAAAGCTCAAATGAATGCTGATCTTTGATGTTTGTCAGGGTCATATTGCTCCAAGTGAAACTATTCATTGGATTTTGCATATTTTACATTTTAAGATCTGTAAAACACATTTGCCAAACACTAAGGGCTGCACTTATCAAGTATTTGCCAAATTATTTTCTAAAATGGCATCTTTTCAAATTCTATTAGATTAGATGAAACTTTATTAATCCCTCAGGTGGGTTCCTCCAGGAATTCAGTTTCTAGTAGCACAGCACCGATAGAAGTTGCGTGTTACAGATACAATAGAGGGGAATAAGAGTAAAGATATAAGCATAAATATACCATATATACACATATATAAATACAGAATATATAATATGGATAAATAGGGATACCAGTGGATTGCACATTTGAGTGAGTCTATTGCACAGTGATTATTGCACAGTCGAATAGAAGAAAAAATATTGCAAAGTTTGCAAAAAAAAAAAAAAAAAAAATTGTAATAATTGAGAGAAAATTCTGAAAGACTTCTCAAAGATGGCCGTTTTAGCTGCAGTTTAACATCAATGTTAAAAAAATAGCATGTTAATTTTTATGACATTGGAAATGTTCATTATAGATTATGTTCACATCGTGCGATTTACATCTTTCCTTTTTTACCCCTCAGCCGTAAAAGGCTGATGGCATGTTGTTGTCACCCTGCAGGCGGCATGGACACGCGAGTTTGTGAATGTAATACTTTAGAGTAAGGCGACATAGGAGTTTCAAATTCATTTCACAAATGTTTTGATTAAAAATCTGGGATGAATTTGAGTCTCAGTGACCTCGACCTCAAGGTCAAAGGTCAAGTTTTCTGAAAATCTCGTGAATATGATAACTTGAAAACAAGGTGATGTAGAATTTTAAAATTGATACCATAGGTTGTCTACTAGGAGCTTGAGGGGTAGCACTGGTGTCGCCAGTATTTTTTTAATTGCAGCGATGAATAGCTTCGTGTGTGTGTGTGTGTGTGTGTGTGTGTGTGTGTGTGTGTGTGTGTGTGTGTGTGTGTGGTTTTTCTTTTTTTTTTTAATCAATTTAAATGTTGGAAAGCTGCGACTTGATCACACCATCATTATACAAGTAAACTAAAGTTAATAATCAGTAGTATTATATTATTGCCAAAATGAGCAATGCCATTTAGGCTTCAATAAATCTAACACTTATATTTTGTGTCCAGGACATTGGTGTGAATGAAGAACCGAGTGCAGATCACACGGACCTGTCAGCAAGTCCTCCTCTGCCGTACGTACCCCCTCCTCCACTTTCTCTGTCTGACATCACTGCCCATGAGCCACAGGATGGACTGGGGCACTCTGATGTCTCTGAGAGCCTGACTAATCCTGTGGAGGATGGAGATGATCGGGAGGAAAGTACCGGCTTTGAGTTTGATGATAAGGAGGAGGAAGAAGTTGAAGACTTGTCAAGGGAGACCTTGGAACAGAATGTGGAAAAACAAAGAGACAAACATCTGGAAGGAGAGGAATGTAATCCAAACCAAGGTATGTCAAAGGGAAAATATTGAGCATAGTATTTAACCTACTTTTTTTTTTTTTCCAGGAATGATCACAAATATTCAGTTTGTAAAGATGTACAAGTTGCTGTCATACATACATGTTAATATATCATAAATTATATCAGTTGCTAATGAAATGTCCTGATGTTTTAAGATTTCTTTAGGCCGTATACACTATGGCAAAGCCTCTTAATAACTTTAAACCGTCTAATGTTTTACGCCCCAATCTGAGGATTAAAAAAATGAAGAGATAACACCAACCACTGCTATGTCCCCTACATTACATCTCAATGTTTTTTGCTTGCAGGTGCAGACCAAAGTTTGGGAGTTTTGAATCCACCCATGGAAGTGCCAGAGTTAGAAGGGATAGAATCAGAGTCTGCCCTTGGAGAACAGGGCGAGAGGAAGGAAGTCTTTATCCAAATGTCTCAAGACCTCGAGGGTCGCTTTGACCAAGCAGAGCATAAAAAGGACTCACCCCAAGACGTGCACTCTTATCTTGGAAAGCTCGAACAGGAGGGCAGCCTATCTATTGAAGAGCCTACGGAGGAGGTGGAGGGGTTGATTTTGTACCAAGCGGTGGAGGAACGGTCTATTGAAAATTCTCTTGACACTGAAGCATTGATGTGCAACACAACTGAAGAGTTTGTGCAAATGAAAGGAATTCCAAAAAAGTCTAGACAGGGCAGCTTGATGGGTCGCACAGATCTAGCAGATCAGGTAGATGAGATTTCCGAAGGGCAAGAGGATAATGTTTCTCCGTTTGATGTTCCGGTTGTACAACCCTGTGATGAGGAGGAAGAAAAGGGTTTGAAACAACTAGATGTCAAAACCAATAAGATGGAGTTGGGTAGCATTTACTCGCATTTTGGACAGCTCTCCTGCCCTTCTGTTTCTGTGTCATCCCCTACACAACCATCAAACTCTACTGAAACCACCAGAGAGAGCAACAGCATGGAGGAAGCCAAAAATGAAGCCTCTATGGCACACTGCAAGGGTTCAGACGAAGACCTGAACTTGCCCGATGGCAGCAGAGACTGTAAGAATAACGCACTAAAATTCTCCCTTGATCAGGACAGCAAAGATAACCTGCTCGATCAAAATGAAATCAAAATGGGCTCAACTCTGCCTGTGAACAACATCGACACAAAACCATCTGACCTTAAATTTTCTCATTTACCCGATGGTGAGGAGAAACCAGAGCAATTGTTGCTACCAGTCAAGATTGAAGATACCAAGACACAGACTATTGAGGATGTTTGCCCTGATAGCTCTGAAGTCAAACACACCAGTTTCTTTTCCTACCCCGTAAAGTCAGAAGGATTGGTGACCAAAGCAGAGCAGTTAGAATATCCGATTAAACCTGAAACACTGGAGACTAAACCTGAAGATCTGAGCTTTCGTATGAAGCCAGAGCATTTAGACACTAAACCTGAATTTTTTCAGTTTGTAGCCTATGCAGGTGGCAGCGAAGTCAAATCAGAGGTCAAACCATTAGCTCTGGGGTTTAGTGCTTATCCAGAGAGTCCTAAGCTTAAGACCGAGGCAAAGCCTGAAGACCTGAGGTTAGCAGCTTTTCCTGAGACATCTGTCATCAAGCCTGAAGCCAAGGCTGAGGGTCTGGGGTTCACAAGCTACCCAGAAAGTTCTGAGATAAAACCTGAGGCCAAGCCAGAGGTCCTTGGGTTTACAGCGTTATCTGAGGTCAAAACTGAGACAAAACATGAGATGTTGGAGGCAGATAGCACAGTCCTGACCCCAAAGCTTGAGCAGAATGATGGCCTAGTAGAAACCTCAGAAAGTGCAGAGTTGAAAGGCCAAGTAAAGGAGGAGAGACCCAGTACACCCGGTGAGGATGCTGAGACTTTCATGAAGTTAATTCACCTTTCACACTTAAATTCATTTGTTTGTACTTAACCCATTTCCATTTTGCACAGTGCCTGTGGTTGAAGGGTTTTCTGCCAGCCCCAGGTTTGCAGCTCCCATTTCAGTGTGTGAGATTCCTGACAGCCTTCATGAAACCAGAGAGCCAACCATCGCTCAGCTGTTACAGGAGAAAGCACTGTACTCATTTTCTGAGTGGCCAAAGGTAAAATATATGTTTAACTATTACTGTAACATTCTCAGTGATGTGTTTACAAAATATTTAACAGTAGACGTTGATTCTCCCATGGTTAAAACATTTTTGACAGTAAAGTTAGAATAATTATTTTTATAAATTCTGCTCTTCCTCTTTTGCAGGAAAATGTTTTCGTTTTTGCCGATTAGAAGCAAAAATACCCTGTTTTGAGTTCTCACCGGCAATTTCACTGCTTTCATTTAGAGGACAGTGCTGACGCTGCTTAGAAAGTCTGAAAAGACAAAATGAGTTTTACATTTTAGCTAAATTTTGTGGCACTTGGTACACTTCTTGTAAATTAAGTTATTCGTGTTTATTAATTAATTTCTCCGCTTATTTTTATGGCCCCTGTAGGATAGAGTAATCATCAACCGCCTGGACAGCATCTGCCACGCCATCCTTAAGGGGAAGTGGCCGTCATCTAGCGAGCAGTATGACTCACCAGCCGCCCTGGCTGCCAACTCCTGCTTGGCCAACAGTTTAGCCCAGCACCACCAACACCGAGCAGGTTTTCTCTCCACCACGGCCTCGGGCTCTGTCCCAACCCAGGCCAGGGTGCAGCAGGCGAATCCTGCACTGGGATTTTCCATTCCTCCCCCTCTCACAAGACTACCTAAGGTGAGACTCGAAGAGTGAATGAATAAATTAACTCCCTTTGTTGCACATATCGGTGTATCTGTCATCTGTCAGCATTTATCTCTCCCATGCCATGGCTCATACAAGTTGTGCCCAGTTTGCTTAAAGTGCTAACAAGGCTGACTTTAGACTGACTATAATCAACTGACTGACCAGGTCTTTGCAAAATGCATCATGAGTCTGACCGAGTTTTTCATTTTCTGCTAAAGATTTTGTTTGTTTGTATGTGTCTCCTTAACTCTTCATTGTTATGTTCTATATAAAATATAACTGCAATAGTTATAAATAAAACTATTAGCACTGGGCACCTCTAATCCACACCATTGCTTTGTTGCTTATTGTGAAGTTTCCTGTCTCAGTAATGTGTACTGTTGATAATATAAATGTGGAGATTAGACTTGGGCAAGTTGTCATATATCTATAAAGACACATTTCATATATGCGAGAGTGAGAATAATGACCAGATTTGTGTCTCTGCTTTGAGTTTATATTCTGGCTGCTTAGCCTTCAGCGTTTTTAAACCAAGAGGTTTGTTTACAAAATGTTTGACACCATAGGCCAGCGAACAGATGGATTATGAGCTGTTTGTTCCGTGTCTCATACTTTCAGATGTAAACAAGTTAACTTGTCAGGTGCCTGAAGCAGCATCCAAAGATGACACACTCACTCTCAGGAAAAAAACAAACAAAAACATTTTAAATATCTAACAGTTTTACCCAGGTCTAGTTGACAGCCGCCACTGTGTTGTGTCTCAGTCCATATGTATGTTTAATAAAGCCATCATCTCTCTCCCATTCTTGTCTACCCCTCACCCACCCTGTCCACCCTGACAGTACATGCCGCGGGGCGGCGCATGCGGGCGCGGAGCTTGGCGCCTTACCTCCTTGCCTCTGTTACAGGAGAGGCTTGTGGCTCCTGCCTTCCTCCCTGAGCTCAAACGAGCAGGAGGTCGGAGGTCTTTCGACTATGAAGCCGCTGCTGCGGCAGCTGCCAAGGTTTTAGCTGGAAAATCTGCATCGTCATGCCACACTGCTGTTACCACAAGCTCCAGTAGTGATAAAGCACCCGTGGTTGCTCCGCCCTCTCACCGTACAGGAGCCATATTGATAAATGGCTGGCAAGAAGCAGCCATAGATCTGACCAAGTCTTCAGGAGAAATAAGCACCACGAGTAGCATTGGAACAAATGAAGCTGTGGTTGCACCAGGAATCAGCCACCTCAATGCTGGTGCGGGCAGCAGTCATAAGATACCACCGCCACCTCCCATCACGGCCCCGCTGCCAGGCCCCGTGGGAATCGACATGGCCGGAATTCTGCAGGCGGGGCTCATCCATCCGGTAACAGGACAAATAGTTAACGGGAGCCTGAGGGGAGATGATTCAATGAGGAGGAGGAGAGGGAGGAGGAGAAATGTGGAAGCTCTGTACTCTGAGTTCACCAAGAGCCGAGGACTGCACCTCCCTGAATCACAGGTGGGTAGAGGGAGGAGGGCCTTTTCAGAGTAAGGGCATTTAGAGTAGTTGCACTTACTTCAGAGTGAAAGAGAAGCACCACCGAGAACATTTTGGGGACAAAAAACAAAAGATAAAGTTGATTAAAAAAGAAAGAAGAAAGTAAATCTTGTGTTATCTATATGTGTCTGTCTCTCCATGTACAGGGCCGGGTTGAGGTGATCAGCCACTCTTCTGTTTCCTCCTCCACCTCCTCGCCATCCCCCTCTCCCTCAGAGCGACCTGCAGGTCCTCCCACACCGTCCTCCTCTTCTACTCCCACCCCAACCCAGACACCTCCTCAGCCAGAGATTGTGGCCATTGACAGAGAGGCAGCCGGCAAAGGTCTAATTGAGTGGCTGAGACAGAATCCAGGCTACACCATGGATCTGCCGGCATTTGCTCATGTAAGTCGAGGATTTCTAGGATTGTAATGCTCTAAATCCTGCTGTGTTGTATTCTTTATATTTTGCCTTTTCTGTATTGGAATGTCCTCTGCTGAGGCTACAGTTGAGCACTTATTCTTTTATGCTCAGATTAATTGGCACTTACAACCTTTTTCCCCATCTACCCTCCCTGGCTACTGTGCAGTCTGGTGCAGGTCTGTTGCATGGTTTTGTAGAGCGTCCCAAACAGAGGAGGCATCGCTGTAAAGATCCCACCAAGCTGGATATAAACTCTTTGACGGGGGAGGAGAGGGTCCCAGTTGTGCACCGCGGCACTGGACGCAGGGTAGAAAACACACACAGACACGCATATAAAATACATGAAACACAAAAATCAAATAAAAGTGTTCATTTTAAAACATAAAACTGAACCAATGAAAGTTCAGCCATGGGAAGTAGAAGGATTGCTGTGTTATTGCTTCCTTTGCTGCAGTTTGGTGGCGCTTTGCTGTCCACCAATAATACAGGCTGCCTTTGAGTAGGGGAAGCTAGAAAAAGCCTACATACAATTTGATATCATTGCAACTACACTGTGCTGGTTTTCCTACTTTGCAGCTTGGTGGTGCTATGGCTCCGGCCATAAAGGAGCTCTCTAGATGGTTGGATGCCAACTCGGAATACTATGTGGCTCCAGACTGGGCTGATGTGGTCAAACACTCTGTGAGTATGATACTGTGTAGCATTGGATGTCAACAGGGTGTGTTTTGCCCCTCTCTGACATCAGTTGTAAAAGACAACGAGCCCCAAGTGTAACATTTCCTCAGAAATGCCATGCACATCAAGCCTGTGTAGCAGGATATCACAGACTGCAGAAGGCTGACATAAGAAGCTACAGATCTTTTTCTGATGTAGAGAATCAGGCATGAGTTGTAATTACTGCCACTTTTTAGGATGTTTTTGTGAAAGCCCTGAAAATTTTGAAAATCTGTTGCGCTGAAACTTATTTCACTCTCATTCAGTTAGTTGTATAGTTTTCATGCTAAAACAACCAATTGGTGCCATACTAAAAATGCAAGTATGCAAGCAAGTAGATTTGGAAAGAGATGTAGCGTCATCTCTACTCTCACAGGAGTGTCAGACCAGTGAAAGACTAAAAAAAAAAAGATGCTTTTAATTGTCCTTTTGAATTTTCCTATGGCTGTTCTTCTACCTGCGATACTTTGTCAGTTCCAGTTGTTCTTGTGCACTAATGTGTTGTCTCATGGCCTCCTCTTGCAGGGTTTCCTTCCTGAAGGGAAGTTCTCTCGGATCCTCACAGAACCCGTCAACAAGGACCCAAGTTCCCGCCGCCGTGGACGTCGACCTCGCAGCGAAATGCCTAAACCTCTCCTGTCCGTCTCGGACTCTTCCTCACCGGGTCTCGGTCCTCCTCTCTTCATGAATGGTGGTTTGATTGGCAGCATGGACTCCATGGTGGCCATGCAAAGTCTCCGCAGTGGTATCCCTGGAATTCCCATCTCTGGGATTATGGCAGCTGGATTCCCGCATGGTTTCCCTGCAGCTGTCTCAGCGGGAGGAGCTGGGGGGTCTGCCGAAGATGCCAAGAATGGTCTGAGTATGTTACCCATGATGCTGCATGGAATCCCGCACCCCCATGGGGCTGCAATCCCACAGCATGCTTTGTTCAGCGTTGGCACCATGATGGCACACACGCCACCGCCACCTTCTCCTCATCCCAGCTCCTCCTCCTCCTCGACTTCCTCCTCTTCTTCAGCGTCTGCTGTGAAGGTCACCACGACAACTGCACCGTCTGCAACTGAGGCGGCCAGCCCTTCTTCGACAACGCCTGCAGAAAGAGAGGGCAGCGCCCCTGCTGCTGGTGGCGAAAAGGACAGGACGCGGGAGGAGAAAGGCGCTGCAGAGGCTAACAAACGACCAGTAGCGGCAGAAGCAGCAGCCATCATTACCTCCACCACCAGGGCCCACCTCAGCTCTGCACATCTTGGAGCTGGCACTGGCAGCCATCTTACCTTCAACCCTTTCCTAATCCCGGGCATGTCCCACGGTTTGCTTTACCCACACATGTTCTTGCCACATGGTGGCATCATGGCACTTCCAGCCATGCCCCCTGGTGCAGTTGATAGCTCTCCAGGCAGCCCCAAGAGGAGAAAGAAGAGAGGAAGAGAAGAAGGCGAGCGAGAAGAGGAGAGGGAGAAGGCAGCAACTGGAGATGGAGAGGAGAGAGAAAGTACAGATAAGGCTGGTGGTACCTCCCACCCAGGCACCTCTTCATCTCCCTCCATCCCCTCTACCTCAGCTTCAGACCCAGACCCAACTCCAGCTGACGAGCTCCAGACTGGGCAGGGGAATGCAGAGGGTGGGTCTTCAGAGCCCCAGGAACCGGACTCCAATGACCACACTGAGGGAGCAACAGAAGACAATGAGAAAAGATCGGAGGAGACAGGAGAGGAGGCAAAGGAGGAGGAGGAGAAGCAGGACACTGAGGAGCAGAGACAAGTGGAACAAGAGGATGCATAGAGGAGAGGAACTGCAGAGGCCTGAAGGACAGCCCACTTCCTGCTCTCTCCTCCTGTCTCCTTTGTTGCTCTCCTTTCTCAGCTGAGCAACAGTGTAAAATTTGTGCCGTGTCTGTCAGTCAATGTCCATGTAAAGACTTTTATTATGATGATGACTAATAATGATGACGATTATATTCAGCTCGGTCATGTTTATATACCAAGACCCCACCCACCCTCTCCACTCATTCATTGTATACAAAGAAAACTAGTGTAAAAAATGATCCTCTCTGTAGTGTTCTCCTTCATTCTCCATTGAGACTGAGTCGGGAGGGATACTTCTCAACAGGAACACACCCAACACACACCGAATGCAACCTGGCCTGACCAAGAGCAACTCTGACCGTAGTATTGATACCGTTTTAGGCTCAAGGTGAGCCAAGGTGGACAGGCAGCTTTGGTTTTCGCCTGGTTTGTATGGACACAAGGATGACTGGGAAGGTGGGGCACAGCTGCCAGAAGTGGTTTTTCCGAAGTTATTTTTCTCACCACAGTTTGGAAATTCTGAAAAGCTCATGCGGGGGAGCGATTAAATCTTGTGTTTTGACACACTCCACTAAATCTAGGGAAATTTGTGCAATGTTCAATGTTCATGCCGACTAGATTAATCTAAAAGGAGAACAGTCATTCAGATATGACACTAAAACACCTTTTCCTAGTTGATAGTAACAGAAAAAACAACCTAAGTATCTAAATATGCAAGAGCCAGTGTCTGCTGCAGAAACACAACAGACCCACAAAGATTTTAGAGAGTAGCCCTTTTGAAATGTATCTAAATCACGTTGATATGATTGTGGGCGTTATTGAATAAAAGTATGTTTAGTGCATTTAAAAAGGCTGCCAAATTAGAAGAAATTAATTTGTCTCTACTAGTTTTATACCTAATAAAGTTAACAAAATTGTGAGAATAATGTTAACTAGAAGATCACAAAATACGAGCCAGGTTAGTCCATCCCAGTCACGAATGTTAAATCCTAACTTTAAGATATTCTGCAAGTTCTCCATGCTTTAGATGCATATTTTATTTTAATTATAATGTTATCATGATTCTTAATATTGTGTTGCTGCTGCAGTAACTCCTCCATAAAGTAGATCACAAAGATAAATCGAACTAGATTATGAATCCAGATTCCCACAACAGCAGTACAGCAGAAATTCTGAACAGCTATCAAGAGAGGCTTAGGCATATGCTTTCTCATTTGCTTTTCTTTATAAAGGCAAGGAACAATCATGAGATTCATTTGTTTTATTACTTTTATTAGCTCATGTAATTTTATTTTTTAACTCAGCCACAAAGTCACTTTGGGAGACCCCCACCTCCCTCCCTTCCCCTCAAGTGGTTAGCTCTAATCAGAAAACATGAAAGGGCAGGAACATCAACCCTAAGCTCATCCTGGCCACCAGGGGGCAGTAGGAGGTAGATGTGATATCCTGTCTTGCAAACACAGGAGTGGGGAGGAGGGCTGTGGGAGAGTAGAGGAAAAGAAGGTGCTCTTTTTTTTTTTTTTTTTTTTTTTTTTTTTTTTTTTTTTGGTCCCTTGGGGTTCATCAAGTCCTAAATTGCATTTACTTACAACAAATCAGGTAACCAGCATCTCATCAGGAACAGTGCAAAATGATGCTGCATAATGATTACAATCATGACCTGTAGCATCAGTCGGTCCTTTTCCTGTTTTTCTCCTTAGTGTGTTCAGAAAGAGATTACCTGTGCTGTGTCGATCATCTGTCCAGGGAAAGGGAACAGTCTGGTTTTTGTTTTTTTTGTTTTTCTTTTTGTTAGTTTTTTTTTTTTTTTTTTAAAGAATGAAGAACAGATAAAATAGGGAGAGGAGGGATATGGTAGTAGTATGAATCACTCTGGCTTTCCCCCGTCACATTAATTTTAATAGCAGTTCATACTAAGAGTTTCTAAATATGTAAATCTATCGCTGTATATTGCTGATTTTGTTTTTTTGTTTTAAGCGCACCATTGATTTCTTCATTGTCTTTACTTTGTTCCTCCATTAGGGGGAAGAATACTTGACATATGCGCAGAGGATTTTTGCATAGAGCTTAGTCCCAGTTTTTTTTTCTGTATCAAACAGACTGTACTGTACATTAAAAGGATGCAAGTTGCTGGTTTTATTCAGTCTTTTCACGACAGGGTGTGTATTTTGGGGGTAAATGTCAGATGTTTCTGATGTAACGTATAACTTCACTTCTTTTTGTTTTCATATATGAAAACATTATTTTTGCACAATGTCTTTTTGTGAATGTTAACCTGTTTCCGTGTGGTCTTTTACTTTCCATTGTGTGTGTGTGTGTGTGTGTGTGTGTGCGCGTGCGCGTGAGTGTGAGCGTGCGTGCGTGAGTGTGAGCGTGCGTGCGTGTGTGTGTATGCGAGAGTGTGCTGTAATGGGAGAAAGTGTGTATGTGTGCATGCATGCGCACACATTTTGTGGTGGAGCAGTTTCTACTCTGTTTCGTCCTTACAGGTCACATTTCTTGTTGGGGAAAAAAAAACAAACATAGTTGTTGCCTTGTCACAAGTTTGTGGCTACATATAATTTATTATACTTTTCTTTTGCTTTGCCAAACTTTCACCAAATATGACATTCTTTTTCTGTTAGTTTCATTATGTATTATTCAAAGTAAAATGCCTTATTTAGCGAGTATTTTTTTTGTATAGATGTTCAATTACATCTCCTTATTAGGTCATGTTATTGTTTGTCTTTCCTTTTTGTTTTTATGCGTACACGGCATTGGTGATGTGCATTATCTTCAGAAGCCAATAGTAACGGAAGGTACCACTGCTCAAATCGCTACATTTATCCCTAAAGGTCAATCAATCATCCCTCAAAGCACAAATGGAGAGTTAACAAAAAGTGACTGTTTGCTTACCAGTGCCTCTAAAATTGCTTTCATTTCTCTTTTTGTGAGCCTCACTTGCACGCTATCTTGACTTCACGTTTCCAGTGTGGCGATTATCTTTTGGAAAGTGGTTAACATTTGAAAATCTAAGTGTTGGATTTTATCATTAGATGATGCCATGCTGTTCTTTAAAGGGAAATTCTGGGATTACTCAGTCTGGATCTAAATTTCAGAGTCTTATTGAAGAGTTAGGGTTAGCGTCTGCAACTTTCAGAATCCCAAAGTTAAACTTGTAGGGTAAATACCGTGCACACTTTTATTGACTAAAGCTGTAAAGTTAATGGAGATGAGCGCTGCACCCTAGCTGCTCTGCAGTTCACTGCTGCAGTCGTTTTTAAAGCTTTTTTCTTTGCACTCAGAGCTGTAATTATTCATGCTTCGTACCCTGACCTGTTACATTCTTAGCAGTGTTTAGCTTCTCAAATCTCCACAAGAAATCTGCTGATAATTAGAGGAATAAGACACAAGCTGGGAAATATCAGAATTTCCCTTTGAGGAATGCTACTTAATCTTTTAGAATTCTCTTCCTTCACGGGGCCTTGTGTCTGGTATCCAGCACATCTAGGATGATAATGCGCACACAGTATGTATGCAGCCTAAGTATTTGATTGTTGTCGTGTGTTATTCGAGATTCCCGAAAGAGCAAATCAGAAGGGGAAGCCAGTCGCTTTGCACCACAGATGATTTATCTCAAAGGAACGGGCAAGCGTTGCGTTCCAGAGGTCATGTGTGCACATCATTTGCTGTTAATGGCTTATTCTTGTGCAAAAACTTGTGAAACAAACTTGCAGGTGCAGTATGTAACCACAGCTCGGGGGCGGGGGGGGGGGGGGGGTTAATCAAGTCGACTGGCGATGGCTCTGTATTGTCTCTTCGTGTCACACCATGCCTTCTTTAACAGTGTTTTTCTTTTCATTGAAGTTCTCGTTGGTTAACTTAAATGTTCTTCAAAACAGTCACCTCAAAAATGTAAACGTTTATCTCTTATCATAAAAAAATGTATTTATTGTACAGTTCTCGTCTTTACGTTGTTGACTGACCAGTGGCTGGTTTTGTTAAGTTTTCTCAAAGACAAAAGCATTTTGGTTCACGTGGAATTTAAAGTATCTAGTAATGTCACATGCCCTGTTTTTTAATTTGTCTTCTTCTTCCTTTTTTTTTTTTTTTTTTTTTTTTAGATGTAATTACATCAAAATTAAATGGTTAAGAGTTCTTAGAATACCTCCTCTTTATTTTGTCTGTGAAGGTTCTCAGTCATCCAGGTCATCGTAGTCGAAGGAGCTTGCCAAGAAAAGCGTCTGGACTTCTTTAAGTTACTTGAAGACGTTTCACCTCTCATCCGAGAAGCTTCTTCAGTTCTAAGGTCAAATGGTGGAGAGTCCCAGATATAAACCTAGTGGGAGTGACCCCCCACAGAGGGATGTTCAATTACTCCCACTAGGTTTATATCTGGGACTCTCCACCATTTGACCTTAGAACTGAAGAAGCTTCTCGGATGAGAGGTGAAACGTCTTCAAGTAACTTAAAGAAGTCCAGACGCTTTTCTTGGCAAGCTCCTTTGACTCCTCTTTATTTTCTTTTCATAGTCCCCACGGTAATCCAGCGTGAGCCACCCTTTGGTACAGTCTGCAGATGCAGGATCCTTTCTAAAGCTGCAGTACAGTAGCATACTTTTTCAAAAACCTGTTTTTATTTTTTCCTCTAGAACGAGAAGATGACTGAAAACTAGCAGGTTTTGAAGCTGACATTGTAGGGAATCTGCAGTTCAAACAAGTAAAGTACCTGAAGAGTCTGTCAGATTCATGACGTGTTAATCATGCATTTAAAGTTCAAACTGCAAAGTTAGAACTCTGAAAATATCTACAACATCATGCAAATATATCGCACTAAATCTGGTTAAGGATGTTATATATTTGTTTCTTTCTCCATCCTGATAGGCTCAAACTAACAGGTTATGAAGTCTTTGTGTTATTTGACAGTGTTCGAGGTTACATTAGGGAATGATGAGTCTTATTCATTTCCATAGTTCAGGCCTCCTATGTGGCTTATTAGAAGAGCACCCCTGATACGCAGCCTCAGAAGTTAAAGAACCCCTGAAAACAATCCATAAAAATAAAAAACATTAGAACTTATTTTATTTGTCAAGCCAGTCATTACAAAAGCTGAAAAATATCAGTCTCCATATGTGTTTTTTCCAGTTCATTGCAATCGAATTTCACAGACACTAAAATGTTTTCTTGGCAGAAGACAAAATGTGAATTATTGCCCCGGCAATTATTTTCTTCTCCTTTGTCAACTTCAGACATTAATGTGGTGGAAAAGCTGTTACCTTTTGATATACACTCGTACTACCAGAAGTCGTCAACATGGGTTTATGTCGAAAGTGACAGGAACACCTGATCGTAATTTATCTTTGAATTAACAGCCATGCTTTTCTTGAATTTGCTTTTAGCTCGTTGCACCATCTTACCGAAGGGAAAGTGTCATTTAAAGTTTGAAGCGACCATGAGATTTAAAAATAGCATAACTGCAGTTTAGGTATAATGATGACAAATGGTGAAAGGCAACTGTAAAATAAATCTTTAGACTGGATCTAAAAACGTCACCACCTTTGTCCAGTTCATGTCTGTGAAACTGCCCTCCAGAACCCGGGGCAAGTTGAATATTTGACTGTTCGCAGGCCCTCTCCAAGCACTGCTGAACCAAGTGCAACGTAATTCACCAGGCTGTGATTCACTGGCTGATCCTGAAGTCAGAAACCCGGTCATTAATAAATAAGTTATGTGGTGGGGTTTTATCTTTTTTTTTTCTTCTTTTTTTTTTTTCTTTGTAAGTATAACTCTGTATTCCCATGTGGACCAATCTCATGAGTCAAAACATGGTATGTGTGATCTTTTATTGTGCAATAAAAGATGACTTTCAACTTTCTGTTGTCCGTGGAGAGTAATTAACTAACTAAACATGGATATTTTAGCTGATATCCTTATGTAATTCTGGTGTTTTTGCTTTTCTTTTTTAGTTTATAGACTGTTCTTGCTCAGCTTTCTGCACATTGTGTACTCGGAAAGATGCATTGGCCTTGTAATGCTGTTGTATTAGTTAGCAGCAATGTGAAAATATGTTTGCTGCTGGTGTTGTGTAAAGGAAGACCTTCCACTTAAGTCATATCTAAAGGATTCAATAGTGAGAAGTACTTAGACTGATATAGGAACAAATATGTAATCAGGAAAACAACATTTTGACATTGTGACTTTGGGTATTAGTAAAAACCCTTAAAAATATTTACAGCAGATGAACACTATCTGGATGTCATATTCTGGAAAAATGACCTGACACAGGACCTGAAAGATTTATCTGGCCCTTCATGGTCTAAGTGGAAAATTGGCTGCTGAGAAGCAACACTTAAGGAAAAAGCAGGAAGAAAAGGCTGAGGTTACACTAGAACTGGACTGAAAATCAGTGGCAACAGGTCTTATGGAGTGAGGAGTCCAAATTGGAAACTTTTAGTTCAACTTTTATGAAGGACATCAGGAGAGAGTTATAAAAGTGAGTGCCATCTTTAAAACACGGTGGAGGCTTTGTCATGGTTTGGGTTGCATGGCAGCCAGGAGTGTTTGGGATCTTGTCAAGATTGATAGAGTTATTGTCACAGAAAAGTACTGTCTGATCCAACATGCAGTACCATCTGGAAGGCAACAGTTTCATATTTCAGTCTCAATCACACAGCAGAACAGATAATGGAACACTATCAGTCATGGTTTGGCCTCCCCAAAGCCTGGACCGTAACATTATTTAAGCACTTTTTGATCATCTCAACAGAGAATGGAAGGAAAAAGGTGGCCAACATCCAGAGAAGAGCTCTGAATGTCCTTCAAGAAGCCCGGAGAACTGTTCCTGTAGACAAAGAGACTTCAGTCTGTTAAAGGTGAACAATATAACATGAAGATTTCTATTAGATACTTTGAGTGGACAAAAGATCTCACTCAAACAGATCAACTCAATTTAAAACTGCACAATGGATGCCGCATCAAAATAAACATTTATTGAAATGTACACTCATGCTGTGGATAAAAAAAAAATACCACTTTGTCCTTGAAATATTGATAAATACATGCAAGCAAGCTGTTAAAAGACAAAGCCATTTATCAGCTCTGGAGAAAAAAGAAAAAAAAAAACAGAAGAAATACCCACATATTCAATCTTGCTACACCAACTATGCATACCAAGGTATACTTGTGCATATCAGACAAGCCAGGGGAAAATAAAAGAAAGAAGCTGGCATATAACTAAATAAAATTCATAGTGTGAGGTTAAACTCTGTAGTAACAAGCTTGAATATGTGGGACTTCTAAAGCTTTTTTAATTTTATAGAGATAGTTTGGTTTTCATGTTCAGGCTGCTGTGACAGTAATTTCCCAACTGCTGAGATAAATAAAGCAAGTCTTATCATTTTTAGGTTCACTGGAATAGCAACTTTAGAAACTGCAGAAGAAAAAGAAGCAAAGAACAATTTGTGCTCTTGCCAGGGGCGGAGCGTGGGGGTGGCTTACTGGGCTTAAGCCCGGGTTGTTTTGTCAGAAGCCCGGGGTCTTTTGGAGTGTAATTTTTTCATAGATGCCTGGCTGACAACTGTATAAAACAAAAAGTACACACAATATTCGAAGCACATAGTGCACACTTGGGGGAATTTACGACTGTGCGTGAATCCCCCCCTGATATTGGTATGATCTGAGCTCAGGCACTAAGCGACTGAGCGAGGGGGCGGGGCAGCTGCTGCCTGTGTGCGCTGTTGGAGAAACGGAGCCAGCCATACCAAGGAGAGCTTAAGTTTGACCAGGTACCAAAGCAAATCATTCGTAGCGTACAAATAATGTAAATATGACGGTGCATCACGAAAGATTGATATCAAACTGATCACTTGACCAATATTACGTTACTTGCTCTTCAAGTGAATCAACAAATGGCAAAATGAAAAGCCGAACAAATGCTATTTTTTTTAGAGAGTCTTAGCTTACGTGTGTTTATTTCATATTTTCAGTTCTTACCCTCCCCGACTAAATCGGTTTCAGTTATGTACTGAAATATAAGAATGGACATTAGAGGGTTCTTTCAAAGAAAAAACTCAGGTAAATGTTATTTTATATATTATGCTTTGTATGTTGTTCAGTATATTTCTATGCAAAACAAGAGGGATTTCAGTACACAGCAGGATATTCACATTTGTGACCAGATATTTACATACACTTTAGGGAGAAAACATAAAACATTTTTACTGTACAAGATCAATTTAGAGTAAACTTTTGTTTTAGATAAATATTGAAATATATTTTGAATTAGTTAAATGTCAGAATAAAGAGAGACAGAGATTTCTGTTTTTTATCACTTTCATCAAATTTAGGAGTACATGTACACTAAGTTTATTGTTAATTAATAAGAAAACTCCAGACGATTCCATTCTGAGCTGAAAAAGCTTCTGATAGGTTAGTAGAGTCCATGTGAGTAAATTGGTGGCACAGCTGTGGATGCATATAAGGCAAAACACAGAGCCTGTTTCTTTGACATGGGAAAATCAAGAGATGTCAACCAAAACACCAGGAAAATAACTGTGGAGCTCCATAAGTGTGGCTCAGTTTGAATACAATTTGGTGCCATTTACAATTAAGAAATACAGATAGTTTCTCTCTTTACTCTTAAAGTTAACAAATATGTTTTTTATATTTATCAATCTAAAAAATAAACATTTAGTCTGATTTGATGTTACAATTAAAAAAGTGTTTTTATCTGAAGAGTTTGTAAATATCTGGTTTCAACTGTATATTTGATGATTGTCAGCACAAAGAGGGAGAGAGAGGAGCAGAGAGGGAGAGAGAGGAGAATGAGGACAGAACAGAGATGGAACAAGAGCAGGTGAGACACACATGTTAATCAAATGGTTGTTTACCAAAAGTATCACCGTATCATAGGTCCTCATGTATCTCATACCTAGTGTTTCTTTTTAGGTTTGTTATTTTTCAAATTCTACATTTATTAAGTTATGCAGGCTTGTTTGCACAACAAGGCTAAATAATTATATAAACTTTTCTCAATCTAAATAGTGGACTTTGGTAGAATTAAAAAAATAAGTGTAGTGCAGGTCTATGATGATTTTTAGTGCTACTATCATCTAGTTCTGATTCTGGTTCTGTCTTGGTTAAGTCCTCAGTAGTCCTGATTTTGAACTGTTGTAGTCCTGTTTTAATTCTGGATCAGTTCTGGGTCTGGTTGAATTGGGGTTTAGTCCTCGTGTCTTGATACAGCCCTGACCTTGTTCTGCCTTGCTGCCTAATTAAAAAACTAGTTTTAGGTGTCCTGCATATGATATATATTTTTCCCTATAGGGAATATATATATATATATATGGTTTTTTAAAGAACCATGAAGACATCTGAAGAACCATTTAAGAACCATAATTTTTCTGAGTGTATATGAAGTCATTCTTCTTTGAACAAAACTCAAAACAGAGCCAATTAATCTTTCAGTCATTTATACCCCCCCCCCCCCCAAAAAAAAAAAAAAAAAAAATCCCACATGCATACTACCCTTTTTTGGTTAAGCCCCGGGTGTTTCAAATGTCTGGCTCCGCCTCTGGCTCTTGCTAACATTATTTTCTGTTGGATACTGACAGCTTTGTTGTGGTTATCGTAGCTATTTTCTTAAACTGATTCAAGTTACAGTTATATTAGTTTTATCATGATAATGAATAACAGACACTTTATACACAGTCTTCAGGAGCTCAAATGCAAGTAAAGTAAATAATTTGTAGGCAATGTTAGCCTAAACTCTGGAAATAATGCCCATCACTTTTTTAAAAAGCCTGATATTTATGTCATGCTTTTTGCTTTTATAACATCTGTCTTCAGTTTTTACTTTGTGAGCTTCAGAAACGTCTGGGTTGCTTCTGCTGCATTTGGCTAAATATGAGTAGAAAGTACTGCTCTACACACATCGGAGTTCAGTAAATACTGATGACCACGGGAAGCAAAAGCACACCTTTTGCACATTATATTGCAGGTACACTTATGAGCCATTCCAAGCTTTTGACGTGCTCTTTTCTTCACAAATTTCATATAAATAAAATTGAACTGAATATTTTTGCAGTCCAATTTGATCCAAGTTTCTGTCCGGTCTGTCTGTACTAGAGCTGCTCTGGCTTTTGTCGTCTGTCTCTTCTTGGGGCTGATGGGTAGTTTCTGGTTATTTCTCTCATGTAATCTTCTCTTTGTGCTTGGATGATGATATGCCCACCTCCTGTTCTTTACTTAGCTGGATGCTGTTTGTCTTTACTATTTAATAATCCTTTGCTCACCAGCCACTGCTCCTTTCTATGCACGACCAGGACTTTAAGCTTCTGAGTTATGTTGGGGGGGTTGGGGGGTTGTTTGGGGTAGGGTGTGATTTATTTTTAAGCCCCTTAATTTATTAATAAATACTGAAGAAAAGTCAAAACTGTACATGAAACTTAAACCTACATAAAATAGGTCATCTGTAATTCCTATGGTATTTTACTTCAACCTCTAAAATTAAATCTGCACTCAATATTAATTATATAACTGTAACTTGAAATTTCTGCTAAACTGATGAAATGACCAGAGAAAATGTAGCTGTGAAACAATCTGTGGCTATAAAATCACTAAAAGATAATTATTTGAAAATCTGATTGAGAGATGGTTCATATGTTGCTCCTGCATGGGAAGCTTGAAATTAGCAATTTTTTTTTTTTGGGGAGGATTTCAGTCCAAGGAGGCAGGTTAATGGTTGCTTTACCTGGTGAAGGGAGAGTTTTCCTCGCACCAAGCTGCTACTTTAGACAGTTTTAATACACTAGTGAAAAGCACGACCTCTTAGGAACTTTTAGTTCAGTCTCGATTTATGCTTCTGACCGCTTGGAAACGATACGGATTTATGACATATTTTCATATATGTTCCATGTTACATCGTGTCTGTCTCCCCCTCAGGGATCTCCATGATGTCTTTGCTCCCCTGTGGTTGTTCTGTTTCTTGAGTTGCCAACGCTGTCGCTGGTGTGCAGTCGTAGCCGTTTTCGTTCCTTCTTCTTTCCAAGTCCTCCTTTTTTATTCTGTCTTCTTTCTGACAGATAAAAAAATATAAAACAAGTCAACATGAAACATTAAATATCACACATGGCACATCTGCATTTCAGATTAGTTGTCTACATGCATATTTTTTTTATCATAATTAAAAGAAAAACTTTATTTAATAACATATATGCATGTGTATATACATATTTATGAGTATATTTAGTGAATAACACACTAGACAGCTAAAGTAAATGGAAGGATTTTTTTTCTCCTGTTCATCATAATTTAGACATTTATAAATAAATCCAGTTATTCAGTCATAGTCTGTGTTGAAGGTGAAGAGAATACTTTTAAATCTATATCAAGCTAATTTTGATGCCTTATTTAGATGAAAATGTTGTCATCATGTTTTTATCTTAAAACACACTAAAGTAACCAATAACAGTTTTTGCAACTCCTGAATCGAAAGGTTAATAATTCCATTATAAGACACTTACTAAACGTCAGCATTGTTTTAGTGAAAAGTGTCTAAATAATACTGCAATAGAAGAAATAAAACTTGAAGAAATCTGAGCTTGGTGATTGGAAAAAGAGCAGAACCTAAAAGCTTTTACATCTAATAACTTTTTGCACTCCTAAATGTTTCAGAACTGTTTTCCATCTTTCCATCCATTGTGTTTGGTTTAAAGTGAAAATTAAAAAAAGGCTTTTTGAGGTGTCCTTAAACACAATCGGTTTGGAAATCACTACAGTAAAAAAGAACACTTTTATGTTGCAGTGTGACTCATCAGACAGTAGTTTGTCTTCTACCTTAGAAACCCATCAGGCTGTCTTAAACCTAAACAGCTTGATTCATCTTCCCAGTTGGTCTCCACTGGCTAACCCTTCCAGCTTTGTTAATAATTTACTTAATGTGTGTGTAAAATGTTCTGGTCTTGGACAATTACTGTATTCTGTGACCTGATGCTCTGAGGTTCTGTTGGCTGACGGTCCACATCAGGCAGGTTTCAGTAAAATGTTCTCAGTGATGTTTAGCTGCTTTGATAATGGGCCGTATGTTTACAGAGACAGGAGAAAGCTTTTAATGCTCTTCAGCACTGATCTGATGCATTATCTGCTGTGGACACACATGCATCATATGTAATGTCATTTATTTTAAAGACCCGAGGACTTTAAATGAAACTTCAGTGGGTCTGAACACAATGAAAAAATGTTTTGGTATTTCAAAATACATCATGACATATTAGTTTAAAACTTAACCATAGATCTCATATAGCTGTCTCATGCTGTTAAGGTAAAGTTTAGCTTAGATAGAAAATGTGGTTTTAATGTTCAGGAAAGGAGAGGGGAGCTTCAGTATCTCTGGCATAAGCTTAAAGGTGGAATCATTTTCTGTAATATATAGCACTGATGTTGATTTAGAGCTTGGTTGGACATCAGAGTAAAAACAACTGCACGCAGAGAGGCAGTAAAAGAAGAAAGGAAGCAAACCCCAAGAAACATACTCTCGTGGTCACACCAGCGTTTATAAAGAATCTTTCTGCCCCACCTGCCAAAAATAAAAAATATATCTCTAACTTAACAAGTAATCCATTTCATATCTATTAATATGTGCTCACTAGCCAATCTCTAATGAGCCACATGGTCAAGAAGACCTGCTCGAACTGATCATCAGAATGAGGAAGAAAATAGATTTAAGTGACTTAGAACATGGCTTGTTTTTGGTGACGGATGGGTTGCTGACCTGCTGGGATTTTCCCGCACAAACATCTTTACAGAGAACGATCTGAAAGGATATCCAGTCTGCCTCGTTGAGGAGAATGGCCAGACTGCTTCAAGCTGATAAGAAGGCAACAGTAACTCAAAAAACCGCTTATTGAAACCAAGTTATGTAGAAGAATGTGTCTGAACACACAACATGTGGAGCCTTGAAACGGAGGAACATACAGGCTGCCACAAGCTAAGAACAGGAAACTAAGACTACAATAGAAGCAATAAAAGCATTAAGGCTTCAGTTGGATTTCTATGGGACTGCATATAACAGTGTTAAAACGTTCTTTTTTTATGTGCAATGTAATTATTCTGCACTACTCAGTATAAACCCTGAATCAAAGAGACATTTTTAATTCATTCACTTTATTTAACCTCTTGAGCTCAACATTTATAAAGACAGACCGACCACGAAAAGACGCCATTACAAGGATGCAAAACTAAAATTAAGCAGTGACATGAAAACTGAGTGTCAGCCATATAACATACAAACCTGTTTATAATTTTATGTTATAATAAAAGTATTCCTTAAAAGTCAGTGAAACAAACGGGCTGTTTGTCACTCACTTCTAAGCAACTGTTTTTGACGCAATGCTGTTTGCTCCTTAATAAATCTGGCATGTCAAATAGCTGGTAGAATTTCCAATTATTAAGAATTGATTTTTAGTAGAATTAATGCAAAAGAAAAGTATTTTGGTGGGTTAATAAATGTATTTCGTAAGGCTTGGTAAGGACTTTTGTTTTTAAATTTGAAAGGTTTTTCTTTTCTCTTCTTATTACTTCATTGGTAAGTTGGGTTTCACGCTGGGTTGAAAAAGGCTAAAGTGAACTCGAAAACTGATGCTCAGAAAAAACACAAACAATTCAAATAGAATTACAATTCCTTTCTTTTCTTTTGGCCGTCGTTCCTTTTGTTTTCGCTCCATCTCATTCCATCCAAAACATTTGGACGTGCGCCGCGCACATTACACAGATGAAGAAAATACAGATGGTGCTTTCACTGTGTCATGCACACAAAATCACATCCATCAATTCAAACTGCTGGTTGCCTTTGCGCAGCTCCACAGCGGCACGGTGGTGTTGTAACTGCCTTGTTCAGCAGAACATCCCTTGCATTTTTGGGGCAATCCTGGAGTTTCTACTTTCTTCCCACAAACCAATCCAGATATCTCAGACTGGCGGTCTCTAAGTCAGCTGTGTGTGTGGTGTTTTTGAGGCAGTGGCAGTGAAACCAATTCATCTTCGTAGGTTAGTTACATATTGACGCTCACACTTTGTTTTTACTGATATTTAGTTATATTTCTGTCACGTCAACAGCTAAAGTGATGAAAAGAACGTTTAATACTGTGTTCAATACTTTCACCCCCCACTGCTGTCATCTGCCCCTCATTAGTAATAAGAGCGTATCCTCACAGATTGGACTTTTTAAATCCACACTGTCTCTTCTCCTTATATTCTTCTTAAAACTCAATTCCTCTTTCCCCTCTCCATGCACTTCTTCTCTCCTTTCCCCCCCCTGACATCTCTTCATTTTTTTTAATCTGTCCTTCATTAGTGCTGTCACAAAGTGTTTTATTTTGGAAGCTGTGTTGATGATTGAGAATAAGGGCAGGTTGTCCCAAAATGCCTCTGTACTATCTGTGTGTCTACATTATACACACTAATTCTTAAAACTGAAACCCTGTGGTGACTATTAAAACGTGCATATGAACATGCACGCGTTACATTTGAATTTGTGTGAGTGATAATGGTGTAAGTTCACAATCCAGACTTACTTTTCTTTTAATAACTACAGATTCTATAAATCTTGGTAAGATAGGAGGTTAACGGCTACATTGACTGAATCAGCTGACTTGGAATAGTTTGCATGCGAGCTTGTTTCTGCTGCTGAAACGTTTTTATTTTTTTCCACCCATAACTCGAAATTTCAAGTTAATACGTCAAGATATAATAACTTCAAATTTCACGTTCCACTCTGCCTATCAGGAACTGCTGTGAGGTTACATCATGTCGTTGCTTCAGATGGTGGAAGGCGTCAGCTACCAGTGCTACAGCTGCAAGGTCACGAATGAACGAACTGCAGAGTGCTTTCAGCGTGGTGGCACAAATGATGAAATCCTTGTGCTACTAGCTGAACCGTGTGGCGTTGTTATCAGTACAACAGCAATTTGTTCATGTTTACTATACATTGTTAGCTCACTGATGCGATTTTGAGTCTGCCTCTACATCCGTTTCTGGGTAACAAGGAAACGATGTAATTCATGGAAGAAAATAACTCAAACTATGAGCACTATAGTAAAGTCTGAAAAACATATTTACTTTTTGGATCTGGGATAGTTTTATGTTATGGATAAGGGTGTGCATCAACTCTACACTGAGTAAACTTATAGCCATAGATGATTACACAACAGGACTATCTATCATAACTATCATTTTCCTGGACCCCACTTCTTATCTTCTCACTGTGCTTCCACACTTAAAGAAAGACCTTTTGGTTGTAGCTCTGCGAGAAAAATCACTACTCGCCACATTTATCCAGACTATGTATGAAAGTACCCAGATAATGCACCACTCCATTACTATTCCTCTGCTTCTGCAGAGCTTGGACATCATCTCTGTTGCTGTGAAGTGTTTACCTTTGACTGTAATTACTGTGGATTATTTATTCTTCCAATATTACAAACAAAAATTGCACTTCGTTTTCTCTCCCCCCGGGCTTTTAGCACGCAGAGCTGAGTCAAAGTGCTTTCTGTGTGAGTATCTCAGAACTTTTGATCTATTATTTTAGTGGTTGCTTAGTTTTAAGCTATCTTGTTTGTTGCAATGTAAAGTACAGAATCAGCTGCAACCTGTGATGTGTGCATCATAACCCGATTCCTGTAAGCGCAGAACCCTCAGCCACACACACCTTGACCACATATGTGAGTTGGAGAAGACCTGTTTCTGCCTGCAAGTAAAAAAAAAATCTTTATATGCAACAGCGTTCACCCTTTTTCTCCTGCTCTAGGTGTTTCTTTTCTCTCTCTCTCTCTCTCACACACACACACACACACACGCACGCACGCACGCACGCACGCACGCACGCACGCACAAAAGAAAAAATGGAGACAGCGAACCACATGTGTTGGAAGCTGGTATGTCATGAGAGTGGAATATCTCCCAGCCATCTTAACTGAATCAAGCATAGTGCTGGAAAACTCCCCTGCTCATCCCATAACAATCTGACCACAGGAAGACTACAAACACACACGCAAACATAAACGTTCACATTCACAGTTAGTGTGCAGACACAGAAATACAAATGTTGCCCTGGTGATTATTCTACTGAATTCCATCTTTGCACTAAAACCATGACATTAAAAAATGCGACCACATCACAAACTCTTTTGGAGAATTTCTCCACTTTTATGTTAAACAATGAAAACAGACATCAAACTCTTACATGTGTCGCCAGTAAACTGTTGACCTGAACACACCAAGCCAAAACTTCTGAATGTCTCCGCTTCATGTGGGAATTTTTACACTACAGTTTTTGGGCACAGTTTCTTGATTGTTTTCCCAAATTGACAGACTTTTCTATGAAAAATACCAGATTGGATTTATTAGTGATGATATCATCAGAACACAGACTGATGGATATTGTTTTCCTGCATTAGTGTAAAATAAAGTATACTTAATTCTTCTTCTTCTTTTTTTGTAATTACAGATTTTTAAAAGGTTAGATAAAAAATGTTTTGTCATTTATTTATTGGAATGTGTAGCCTTGAAATGACTGTAGTTGGTCTAAACTTCCCGTGTTGGGCCCTGGGTCATTAATCAAACAACCTAATTTTGATGAAAGTGGCAGCGCCGAGCTCAGATTCTTTTTTAGCCAAACCACTAAAACGAAGCGATGTTATTCACAAGATGTTTACCATCAATGTGGAACACAAGAACAACATGTCAGTTCATTTTAGAATTTTAGTTTTGTGAAGTGATGACAATCTATTCTCCCATTTTGGTATGAACACTCATGTGTGAGTGAGGCACAATGACTTTGTTTACTTCGGGTCTGTAAGAGAAAATGTGTAGTGGCCATTTAAATCCAGATAATATCCCAGTGAGATGTGGCCATATCTCAAATGGCTCTCATTTACTAAACAAGGATAAAAAAGATCAAATTTTATGGTTTTATGCTCTTGAGCCTATACTGACTCCTTGCACAACTCGGTTATAATCAGAGCCACATGTTGTGAAAGAAAAAAGAAGCACATACATCAGCATAATGGATGACAAATCAGCATGCAGCCCTTTTGGGTGTGCACACATCCTCAGAATAGTGAAACCAACTAACACGTACAAGTGGTACAGCTGAGCAATGACACAAGTTACTTAAAAAATAGACGTTTCCATGCTTGAATTATGGTCGAAAATATCTATGAGGAACATTTTTGACTGGAGCTTCACTGAGACTGGTGAGTGTCCATTCTGTTAGGAAGATTCCAGTGGTGACAGTATTACTGCATGACTTTGTATGATTGTGAAAAGGAATGCTTTAGTTTTAAATTCCTCACCAGATGGAGGGTTGGATAACTATCCAATGTTAGTTCAGTCTACAAGTGGTATGTGGAACGTCAACATGGTCCAATCAAATGCAGTCACGGCAAACAAAGGAATAAACTCAAAATGAGACGGTAATGGGTGGTGCAAGTAGGAACATCCATCCATCCATCCATCCATCCATCCATCATGAATCACAGAACCAATCTCGGGGTCCATGACCCCGCGCTTCACTTGGACTTTCTGACCACGTCATGATCCACCTAATCCCCGCGTACAGACAGAGGCTGAAGCTCTCCAAACCTGTCGTGAGGACTAAAAAACTGTGGAGCAACGAGGCTGTGGAGGAGCTTCGCACGTGTTTGGAGACCACAGACTGGGACACATTGAAGGCTGCTTCTAACAGCTTGGACGAGTTTACGGACACTGTCACCTCCTATATCCACTTCTGTGAGGACAGCATTGTGCCATCACGCACCAGGGTGAGTTATAACAATGACAAACCCTGGTTTACTCCTAAACTCAAAAAGCTGTGGCTGGAAAAGAGAAAGGCGTTCAGAAGCGGAGACAGGGACTGCTACAGAGAGGCCAAGTACAGGTTCACTAAAGAAGTGGACATTGCTAAACATCAGCACTCTGAGAAGATGCAGCAGCAGATCTCAGAGAATGACTCGGCCTCTGTGTGGAAAGGTTTTAGGAATATCACAAACTACAAGCCTAAAACCCCCCACTCCACTGATGACTTGCTCTTAGCCAACACCCTTAACGACTTCTACTGCCGTTTTGACGAGCCATCAGGCAGCCTTCACACCTCCAACGGCCCCAACAATAGAGGCACTTTGGACACTAATTCCCCCACCTCTCCCCCCTCCATAGAGCCATCACCACCTTCAAACTGTTCACCTACAACACCCCCCTCCTCACCCCACACAAAAGAGGATTTCACACCACCTCCTCCCACCACAACTCTTCATATTCATGAAGCAGATGTGAGGAAGCAGTTTAAGAACCTGAATGCTCGGAAAGCTCCCGGCCCAGACGGCGTGTCTCCTGCCACCCTCAGACACTGTGCAAACGAGCTGGCCCCAGTGTTTTCTGGCATTTTCAACTCCTCACTGCAGGCATGTCATGTGCCTGCCTGCTTCAAGTCCTCCACCATAATCCCTGTCCCCAAGAAACCTAGGATCACTGGACTAAATGACTACAGACCCGTGGCTCTGACATCTGTGGTCATGAAGTCATTTGAGCGCCTAGTTCTCTCCCATCTCAGGACCCTCACGGCCCCCCTCCTGGACCCCCTGCAGTTTGCATATAGAGCCAACAGGTCTGTAGACGACGCCATCAACATGGCCCTACACTTCATCCTGCAGCATCTGGACTCCCCAGGAACCTACGCCAGGATCCTGTTTGTGGACTTCAGCTCTGCCTTCAACACCATCCTTCCAGACCATCTCCGAGGCAAGCTTTCCCAGATGAATGTGCCTGATCCCATCTGCCGGTGGATCACTGACTTCCCGACGGACAGGAAGCAGCATGTGAGGCTGGGAAAGAATGTCTCGGACTCCCGGACCATCAGCACCGGCTCCCCTCAGGGCTGTGTTCTTTCTCCTCTGCTCTTCTCCCTGTACACCAACTGCTGCACCTCCACCCACCAGTCTGTCAAGCTAATCAAGTTTGCAGATGACACCACCGTTATCGGACTCATCTCGGACGGGGATGAGTCTGCCTACAGGAGGGAGGTTGAACGTCTGGTGTCCTGGTGCAGCCACAACAACCTGGTGCTGAATGCCCAGAAGACAGTGGAGATTATTGTGGACTTCAGGAAGCACACAGCCCCACTCCCCCCCATCATCCTGACTGACACCCCCATCACCTCTGTGGACTCATTCCGCTTCCTGGGTACCACCATCACCCAGGACCTGAAGTGGGAGCCCACCATCACCTCCGTCATCAAGAAAGCCCAGCAGAGGATGTACTTCCTGAGGCAGCTGAAGAAATTCAACCTGCCAACACAGACGATGATGCAGTTCTACACTGCAATCATCGAGTCCATCCTCACCTCCTCCATCACCGTGTGGTACGCTGGAGCCACTATCAGGGACAAACAGAGACTGCAGCGTGTTGTGCGCTCTGCTGAGAAGGTGATTGGCTGCAGACTCCCATCTCTGCAGGACCTGTACACCTCCAGGACATTGCGGCGTGCAGCTCGGATCTCAGCTGACCCTTCTCACCCTGGACACAGTCTGTTTGACCTGCTCCCTTCAGGCAGGAGGCTCCGGTCCATTCGCACCAGAACCTCTCGCCATAAGAACAGTTTCTTCCCCTCTGCTGTTGGACACATGAACAATAACCATATGACTGTCCCCGCCACTAACACATGACCCTACGCTGTGTTCACTGCATCATTCCATGTTTGGCACTGATCACCATCTGCACTCATGTATATATCTTTCAACGTAGCACTCTTAATTCTTATTCTCATGTATATATCTCATGTATATCTCATGCACATATCTTTCTACGTAGCACTTTTAATTCTTATCCCTACTTTTATTTTTTCATGTCTATTTAAGTGCTATTTATGACACTATGTTTGCACTGAAGCACCGCAGCAATTTCCTAATGTTGTAAACCTGCTCAACATTTGGCAATAAACCCCTTTCTGATTCTGATTCTGATTCTTAAACCATATCTTAAACAGCTATACTGAAAAGTAAAAAAAAACACTCTGTCGCCTAATCCACAGCTTCCACATACAAATCCCCTACCCTATAGCAAAAAATAGGGAAATACAGCTACTGTCAAAAGTACACCGAAAGCTAAAAAAAAAGCTTGAGTAAAAGTTGAACATCAGGTACAGTGAGAACAATTGCGTGTGTAGGTAGCTTTAACTTTCAGGCACATCGCGGAGGATGTCGTGCAGGAAACTGCTGTAGATCCTTAAGGACAAAAGATGCCTGCTAGTTGCAAAATTAGTACTGAAGCGGAACATTGGGGCATCTTTGATACATTCACTGTATACAAGGACCACCTGTGCAGCTCACTAGATGTCCAAATCTCAATAATCTTATAAAGATGTTAGAAAAGTACATTGAAATTGGTTGAATCCTGCCAAATTGAATCAGTCACACTAACACAAAACCTCATGAAAATGTTTGGAAACCACCTAAGAACACACTTTTTTCATCTCTGCCCACAGACTGAAGGGCAGTCTGAAAGAATGCGTGAAAGTTTCATTACTTGCTTTCTTCACTTTCTGCCTTTAAAAATGCTTTAACCTCCTAGGACCTGGCATCCACATATGTGGACATCATATTTTGGGTTACTTAGACCAAAATACTCAATTTTGCTCTACAAGGGCCTGATATCCACTTACGAGGACATTATACTGCTACTGTTCTATCGAAATTTTAAATGAATATCCTCATATGTGGCTCTCATTTTTCTTAGAAACTAAAATTAGGTTAAAAATAAATAAAAATCTGCTAATTCTTTGTTTTTACATTTATCAGGCCCCAATCAGCCCATATATCAAAGAGAAATTAAAAATGCATGCCGTGGAAGAGTTCGGGGGTTAAAGACATCTAAGAAATGAAAGTGAGAGAATGAGACACTGTGGAGCAAACTTACTCCTTAAAAAGTACCTGTTGTCCAGGGTTTAGCTGCCCCGAGGCTACCTCTGCACTGTTCAATGTGCAGTAACTTAATACATGTGGTACTTGGAAAAAAGCACTTTAGCTCACTGTCTGTGTTGGGTTACACTGCAACTTTACCCAGATCCATATGTTATGGGATGAGAGGGCACACTGAGTTCTGTACTGTACAGACCAAAGTAGCAGCGTTTGAAATTGAAATCTAAAATAACTCCCTCTGAGTGAGGATGGTATACAATCCAACGCATCACAGCTAGAATTTTCCTTTTATCCTCAAAAAATGAGAGAAAAAACAAACTGAAAGTCTGACAATTGAATACTTATAAAAGCCTACAGAAGTATATTCTCAAGTGTGTTTGGTTGAAGGTAAAATCACACATTACTTCAAAACATGTGTAAAGTAAGAAACATGATCGGCATGTGTGAAATTTCACGATGAGGCTGCTAAAAGAACATCGCATAAACAAGCCATACTTTCCATTTTAACAAATATAACTATCTAATCTGAGAGGTGTAATAATACCAAACTGAAACTAACGATTAGCCATATAATGATTTTGTTTTTCATTTGACAGCGGCTGACAGGACGTTTGTGGTCTTTTTGACGTCTTACTTGCATCACAATTAGCCAAATTCTCTTGTTGTGCCAGACCAGTAAATGAGCTCACATCCTGATATAAAATGATCTGGATAATATCCCCGTGTCGCCTCAAAAGTCCCTTTATAAATGTCACACATGGTCTCTATTAATTGACAGTGGGCCCAGTCCAGAACATGTCTCTTGTCAACATCATGGAGTAGAAAAAAATGTTTCATTCCGAAAGCGAGCAAACGAGTTATAGATGGGGTCAGCAAACCACTTTGGTTTTATAATTATGTAAAGTACTGCGGCACTGATGGAAAAATAATGAGAAATGGACCTTTGACAGGGAAGTTCAACCACAGTTGTTTTTGTCTGTTGTAATACAGATGCAAGACAGATGCATGCTGCTGGACTTCAACCATAGAAGTTTCCTTCCAGTTTACATTTGCGTTGCACTGCATCATAAAACACTAGCTATGCAGCCACTTTCAATTTTACAGCAGAGGAAATACATTAAGGCCTAAATAGGGGCTATGCTGCTGCTTTCCCTTTTTTAAATGCAAGCTGAGTAAATCAGTCTGACTTGGGGAGATTATCACCACCATAAATACAATTTAATGTTTTCATGCTAATGGCAAGCATGTGTCTGTAGCCACAAAGCCCTTTCACAAATACATACATGCAGACCCAACTTATGGAAAGATTGTTTGAGTTATCCACATGCAGATGAAATACAGATCACTCAGCTTGTGATTAGATTTTTCCCCCTCACTCATGCAGGTTAGGGTTACAACCAGCTGATTTTCGGTCGCTTAGTTTACAAGTTGATGCAAAAATGCACAAAAATACCTCGACTATTTTTGGTTTCTTAAATGGTGGTTAAATCCTGGTTAATTGAAGCACCCACACATAATCCACACTTTGACTGGGGAATGTGTACAATTAAGTGATAAGTAAAAACTCAAGGTGTACTTTTAGTGCCTTGGGTGTTTGTGAAGTACTGACATGATTTTCTCTATGTAGTACTTGGATCATCTAGCCTCATTTTTGTCACATACATTTAAGTTCATGAATATTTGGACAATAAAACACTTTTTTGTAATTTTGCCTCTGTACACTACCACAGCTGATTTGAAATCAGACAATCAAGATGTTTCACGGGCTCAAAAGTAAGTGGAAAAACTAACATAATAATATAAGGTCTGTTTTTAATACTTGATTTGGATAAAAACTTGGTTGGAATCTCTTGCAGTTACTGACTGCCTGGCATCTAAAACCTATGCACATCACTATGTACATGTCCTTCATATGCTCCGCAGGCCTTTAGTGTAACTGCCTTCTGCAATTCCACAAGAATTCTGAAAGCATGCTCTATAGAACCACAGCTTTTGACCATGCAAGAATAATCCATTTCCTTACCTAGATTCTGTGAAGGTTCTCAGTCATCCAGGTCATCGTAGTCAAAGGAGCTTGCAAAGAAAAGCATCTGGACTTCTTTAAGTTGCTTGAAGACGTTTCACCTCTCATCCGAGAAGCTTCTTCAGTTCTAAGGTCAAATGGCGGAGAGTCCCAGATTTAAACCCAGTGGGAGTTTCCCCCCAAAGTGGGACAAAAGGACGCCCCGATGATCCATTGTTAAGTCTGTGTTTTGGAGTTTTGTCTTTCGGGTGAACCAGTTTTTGTCTGAGTGTGTTGTTGGGTCTGAAGTAAACTGGGATGTCGTGCTTGGAGACATCCCAGTTTTGAGTTCCCTTCCCAAACGCCTTAACGCCCACTCACATCCTGGGCCATCTGATCTCAGGAATTCGCATGATAGGGTGGGGCCAGGTTTCACAATGAGCTCACCCGAAACCCTGGCTGATTGGGACCCACACCCGTTTTCACACCTTGGCTCATGTGATTAGAGGATCATCAGGGGGTCCTTTTGTCCCTCTTTGGGGGGAAACTCCCACTGGGTTTAAATCTGGGACTCTCTGCCATTTGACCTTAGAACTGAAAAAGCTTCTTGGATGAGAGGTGAAACGTCTTCAAGCAACTTAAAGAAGTCCAGACGCTTTTCTTTGCAAGCTCCTTTGACTCCTTAGCTAGAGAAACTCTTTGGTTGCTTTTGGAATATGCTTTGGGTCATTATCCATTTGCACTGTAAAGCACGGTCAGATCACTTTTGCAGTTCTGTTTGAATGAATCTGAGCAGAGAGTATAGCCCTGTACACTTCAAAATCCAGCAGTCACATGAACAATGGACACTGAATCCACTGGCAGTCTTAACACTGACAGACATAAGGAAATGAGGAACTGTCTTTACAAATCGGTGCAATTCTTATATAAATAATAATAATAATAAAAAAATAAAAATAGCTGTAATTACAGTAACTGTAATTAACACAGTTACTGCAATACTTTGTTAAGTCTGATTTGAAACTGAAAGTGCCTTCAGTCACATCTGGACTGTTTCAAAAACACTGTAATGGTATAAAGAGAGAAAATTACAAGAAAAGGGTCATTGTCCAAATATGTAATGATTGTAAAAAATAATATAACTACATATTTAGTTAATGTTCTCACAACTGAAAGCACTCACAATAAATACAAGACTGAGAATATTAGAGCATTAGTTTAGTTGACAGCCTCACATTAACCACAGAAATTCCAAGCAAGAAAGGATGACTGCTTTCTATTTTTAATGGTGAGCTTATTACATTAAGTAAGTAAAAAAAAACCTCAACATTAAAGATGCATTCATTTGTCATACAAGTTTACATTTGCTCTTTGCATACATTAAACGTGGAATCACAAAAGCACAAATATATCTGATCTTAAGGGGCTTTCAGGCAAAAGTCAAATAACAGCAGCACTGGAAGCCGTGCTTCACAAGGATGCACCCTGATGGGGGAGATCTGCCAAAGTTATATCTATAGTTCTTTTATTTTGTTTAAGCTTTTTTCTTTGCCATGGCAGTGTCAGTCACTCTGTGTTTGAACATGTTCTGTCTCAGACCTTGGGCACCACAGTTAATGCTGATAAGTTAATAAGAAAAAGAATGAAAAGCGACAGAATAGTCTAGCCAACACATTTTCTGACAACGTAACATCCTAACTGCCTATGTCAGATGTTTCTAAATTGCCAGGAAAAGGAGAAACATATCTTCGTTCGCCCATGACAGTTTGCTGCCTTTGGTGAAAACAGAGGGGAGAGCAGGGTTGGGAGACGAGACCCACGTCCTTCCCCATCATCTGAAAACAATAAGACAACATGAAACTGGGCATTAAAAGACTAGAGCTGTCTAATCTGGGACACCGGAGGAATGCTAGGGAGATGCCACAGCACTCTTTTATCCCAGATGTGTGCTATTAGGTCCAGGAGCTTGATCCCTGCTCCAGACTCTTCTGGATCAGATTTCTTCCTCTGCTAATGCCACCAGACATACGATCTGACAATGATAATGATAATTACTTCAAATGACATGCCTTCCATTGTGGAAGAAATGGAAAATACACAGCATTGTGCACAGACACACTAAGATTTGCAGCTCTAAACAGAAATTAGTGTTGGCTTAGAAAAGTTAAGCCCTATGCATGTGCATTGTTTTTGATTTGCTGTCTTTATTGAACTTTTTCACAGCTTCAAGTGTTGATTGTACACGAAGGAGAAATTATGCGGAAAGAAAAAAAGTCACAACAACTTTTTTTACTTGATGGCAGAAACTGTTGCCAAGTTTGGTTCATAATGTTTTGGATATGAACCATTAATAGAAGAGCCAGGGACCGACTCCAGTACAATAGTTCTGATCAAGGCCCAAGAACAAGGGACTAAATGCAGTTTTAACGAGTAGTGACAGCATTTCCACAACGCGGGAGCTCCAAAATCTTTATTTATTTTTTTATGCTTTGCAGTGGAGTCTATTTTCAGGTTCCCTTGGACTCTCATAAACAAAAACACATGATGAGCTTTAAGCCCTGGGCGTGATCATCGGTCTATCTCCACACCAAATTCAAGAGGTTCAATTTCACTGGGTGAAAGCAGCCTGAATGCACAAACCTCTGATGTAGCTGAGGATGTGTGATGTTTTAAGATGTAAGCTTGCTGCGGTGGGGCCAAGATAAAGAAACACAAGCACATTTTTAGCCACAGGGAGCAAAGCAAGCTGGACATACTAGAGGTTCTCACTTTTATCTATGTTATGTTAAAGGGAAATCCTCAATAACAGGCCATAGATGCATGTTTCAGGGTATTTCGTATAGAATGAAACTCATCTCATCTGTCTTCAAGATTGTCCAGCCCAAAAAAAGAAAAAAGAAAAACAATTCTCCAAACTGACGTAGGTTTCTATTAATGCAACAAACCCTTCTAGTCACTGACTAGAAGCTATCAGAAGCAACAGAGCAAGTCCAGAAACTTAGGCACAAAATTATCTGATTTTTCATGATGTTCGCTATTTGTTTTCCATTTCCTACAGACACTTAAACATTAATCATATTCTTAAAAAGCTAACCACGACGATGTTTAATCAGAAAACCAATATTTTGTCATTCGTAAGATTGGGTGCACATTAGAGACAAATTGTGGTGTCATGCTGATAAACACATTAGATTAAAAAAGGATTATCGGTGATCTTCTAAGGAAAAATCATTGTGAAGGAATGCTTTTGTGTTTTATGGTTAACGGGGGGCAGTGGGCTGCTTGTTCTTGAGTTTTAGCTTATCCTGTAATTTGACTATGAAGTCCCCAGCACAGAAGCAATAAAGGACAGGAGTCATTAAACAGAAATGCCATGAAACCCCAAAACTAGCTACAGGTAATTATAATATAAATAAATATTTGTAAAAAAAAAGTACACCCGATTTAAAAATTAAGGTTTTACGTATCAGAACATAACAAAATAATCTGGTCCTTAGTAGGTTTGCAAATGTAAATACAACCTAAGATAAATAAAAAAATGACATATTTATTTAACAGAAACTAAGCCAATTAATTGGAGAAGCAGTGTGTGCAAAAAAACTTTTTTACAGCTTCCATAGAAATTAAGAGGTTAAGGAGGGGCCAGGTTTTGCTAGTCAAATGCAGTTGATTAACTGATCCTTGATTAACTGAACCGTGGCCACCTCTTTAAAAAAATTATTTTTTGCCATTTGACACCAACAGTTATCTTAGAGAAGCAACTGTTGCTAGCTTATGAATGCAGGAAGGGTTATAAGTCCATTTCAAAACAATCTGAAGGATATTATTCTGCACTGATGAAGTGGAAAACATTCAGGACAGGCGCCAATCTTCCCAGGAGTGGATGTTCCAGAAAATTAACTCCAATGACACTGTAGTGCTCAGAGAAACAGCAAAAATCCCACCTCAAAAGAAAGAATTTGCATGTCGTGATGACCCAGCCAAGACCTCAACTCAATCGAAATGCTGCACTGGGACCTTAAGAGAGTTGTGCATGAACCAGTGCCTGCAGCTTTGTAAACAAGGGTAGACCAGAATGATGTGAGTAAGTCATACAGTAAGCAAATACAGTACTTGAATTTTCTTCAAGTTATTGCTGCCACAGGTCGTACAAGCTATCCGGTTGTTCAGTGATGACGCGACGAATCCTACTTCCGGGTCTAAAGTAGTCTGCGTTTAATATGGCTTTTGTGTTGTTAACATGTTTAATGTTATGTATTTTCTTCTATTTGATCTCAAAAAGCTCCTAAAACAGTCAGTGATCACTGTTGACCTCCCTCGGCTTTTATTACCGCTAATCATTTATTTAAGCTCAGTTTTTAAAACCTTAGGATGTAACTACAGCCCATCCCATGCAGCAGTATATGAATGACTAACCTCGTATTGTGGATGGATTATCTCAGTTGTTCTCCTGGCTGAAGTTTGGTCCTTTTACAGCATCCTGCCATGCGATTACATTTGTTCCTGACCACCGAGAACACTCACGTTAACTTTTATGGAGTGGGAAAAAAGTTAGCTTGTTTATATTATGCTAACATAGCTGTGTCGCTAGCGGTCACGTAGCACATCATTATATACCAGCTAGCCCAACTTCAGTAACCCTACAAACGTCACTGCTGTTTAGTTTTCTGTCTTCATTTATGCTGGAAGTGATAACAGAGCTGTACGTTTTAATTTGTTTCCAAAACCCTGCAGTCAGGACATGCTATATTGTATTTAGATAGAAGCTAGCGAGCTAACTCCCTGCTAACTTCTAACTCCGTTAAATGTCATAAATTCAGTTTTCATGGATGCCTGGATGTTAAACTCAATTGTTACACTTGGTAGAGCAGAACGCTGATCATTTTATTAAAGATGAAAGACTTTAGACAGTTTTTCAACTCTCAGTAATGCCATAGTGATCGTTTGATATATGGACCTGCAGCGGAGTTTAGGTCCAGACACAGCTAGTGACATCAGACTGAACAACCGGATTGAATCGTGTGTGTAAATTTTTCAGACAATGACTTAGTTTTTTTAAATTTTTTTTATGTCACAATCTAATATGTCCGACAGACATACTCTGATTAAATTTGATTTTACCATTAATGTAAATCACATATATTTAGCCAAGGTTCACTATTAATTCCCTAGTGGTGCACAACTTTTCTGGAGAGCCTCTGAAAACTTGCTATTTGGGCCCAACTCGCGGTTAAAGAACCACTGCAATAACCTGCAAAACCCTGACCACGACACTGACTTCAGCATTAATCAAAGACTGCCCTGTACAAATTAATGCTTTATTGTATCCACTTAGACTCTTCTAAGCAATGCAAATAAAAAAACTCTGAATCTTTAAATTAACTTTTGCTTCCATTCATCCCCACAACATATGCCCCATAGCTGTCCGTTTCATTCTACACTCCTAGATTATGCTGCAGGGACTAGAAAACTAGTAACGTCTGCCTACAAGTGTTAATTAGAAGTAGAACATGTTGGAATATTTTATAGGGTTCATTCTCCCCCACTTGGCATTATAAAGTGCACAAGTGTGTCAACAACACAGAACAGAACACAATACCAAACACCACAGGGAATTCCACATGTTGGCAGCCCAACATAATAAATAAAGCAGCTAAATGATCAGTGGCATCCGACTTATTAGAAGCAGATGATAGAATCTGTTGTTGTTTCTTAAACCCATTAACCGTTAAATCTTTCAGCCCAGAGTGCACCTACTGTTCGCACCTGTAATTGCCATCCTTCTTACTGGTTCGTATCCTTTCTCACCTGTGGTACACTTTTTTTTCATTCTGCACCTCTGTGTCTCGCTGTGAGGTGGGCAGATTGGTGCTGCTTTATCGTCAGGCGTTTTCCCGGTCTGGCCACCCACCCAAGTCCTCGTCTGCTTACCCCACCTGAAACCACAGGTGACGCCATCCCGGAGACAGACGCTCCACTCGCTCCACTCTCCCACTGGAGCTAGGACACAGTTTTCTAATGGAAGAAATAGAAAAACCTCATCAAAAAGAGTGTTTTAACACAAAACAGACTGTAATTGTCAGTACCAATACAGTAAAAATAATGGCACCAGTAAAGGGTCTGACAATGATTTCATCCCAATATCTAACAGCAGCCTAAACTGTAGAGGTCTGTGTGTCTCTTCGTAGATATTCTTCCTCAGCCGATCTCTGACCCACAATCAAACCAGTCATGCTGAATGTTGTTACAAAAGTGTAACAATGTTATGGCTTCTATAGCGCTTTTGTGTTTGTCACATGTGTTGAGAGTGAACCTGCTCTCATATGTGAAAAGCACAGTGCACCAGTGGTGGACCTGCCTATTCTTGTATTCTATAGCAATTGCCATTTGGGTTCCACAGTAACTGTCTGGCAACTGTCTGTTTCAAATTTTTTGGTCATAGACATTCACACTAGTGCCCTGTCGAGGACATTTTGTAGCTTTGACACTAATTATCCTGTTCTTACTTGAACAAAGGAGCAAATACCGGTCCTTCTGATGGGTTAAGCATCTTCTACGGCCCTGTCCAGCTCTCCTAGAGTAACTGCCTGTCTCCTGGAATCTCCTCTTTGCTCTTCAGGCTTTGCTGGATGATAAAGCAAACCTTCTTGCAATGGTACTTACTGAAGTACCTTCCTGGAGGAGCTAAATTACCAATGATTAGCTGTACGTTGGCTTCCAGGCTCTCAATTTACAGGTCGATCTACGTCCCTACCCTCACCTATGGCCACGAGCTGTGGGTAGTGACCGAAAGAATGAGATCGTGGATACAAGCAGCGGAAATGAGCTTCCTCTGAAGGGTGACTGGTCTCTCCCTTAGAGATAGGGTGAGAAGTTCAGCCATCCGGGAGGGGCTCAGAGTAGAGCCGCTGCTCCTCCACATCGAAAGGAGCCAGTTGAGGTAGTTTGGGCATCTGACAAGGATGCCTCCTGGGTGAGGTGTTCTGGGCATGTCCCACCGGGAGGAGGCCCCGGGGCAGACCCAGGACAGACTGGAGAGATTATATCTCTCGGCTGGCCTGGGAATGCCTTGGTGTTCCCCCGGATAAGCTAGAGGTGGTGGCTGGGGAGAGGGAGGTCTGGGCTTCTCTGCTTAGGCTGCTGCCCCTGCGACCCGGCCCCGGATAACGTGGAAGAAGATGGATGGATGGATGGATGGGGCCCAGGTATCACTTTATGCTACCAATAGTGATACTGACCTAGCCAAATGCAAAACTAGTGAAAAAAACAGATGAAGTGCTTCTAAACTGACCTGATCAATATTGCAGAAGTTTAACTGACTTGATGCTATACTCTGATCAAAATGTGTTCCTTTAATTTTTTTGAGCAGTTTATATTAAGACTAACATTTTATTTCAGACCCTTACAAACACGCTGCTATAATCAAAGGTAGATAAATGCTAGATGAAGAGTTACTACAGTGGTCATTACACTTGCAGTAACTGGCTGAATGGTGAGTGATGTCACCCTCAAAATCAGCTGCTGCAAAAATTTCCAGACAGACCACAAAGGAAAATCGGTAACCTTTGCCAAAACGGAGCAACAATTGGAAATCATTATCATTATCACTGTCAGATTTGAAATAAAGAGATTTCCAGAGACTGTTTTCGGCAGTTGCTTGAGGTGTGTACTAACAGTCAGACATGAAACCCTAACACTGATATGAAAAACAGATGTGGACTTGATGCCAAGAAGCAACAGTAGCTGCAGATGGTGTCTGTAGAAGGCAGAGGAATATCGACCAGTGTCAAATGATGAGTGAGCTCTACAATACATCTCACTTAGTCAGAAGGCAGAGATGATACACAATGAGATATGAAGATAAATTCTAAAACCTCTTTGAAGACCTTTAATATGAATCGTGTGTTGCATTCTGGTTTGACTCCATCAAAAAGAATTTCACTGAGATGAGAAAGAAAGGGAGTAGAGGAGTATAGGACATGTTCCAGAAGAAGGTAGATTTTCCCCCCTTTAAATGTAGCAGTCATGCTGTCATCTTCATTTAATGTGATAAACAGTTTGAAATTCTGTTAATGCCACATCCTTTGCATGTGAAACAAAAGGTACAGGTCAAATTCAGTTTAGCAAAATTATTAGGCAAATTTCAGTGAGATAAAACTCCCGCAAACCACAGATAATCAAATACTCACTCAATCACACATGAAACACAGTAGAGATGTGGCCACAGAGCCAGAGAAGTAGATAAAAGGAGATGAGCTTGGAAGAACAGGCCTGCTGTTGATTAAACCTTTCAGATTAGTTTCACTAATGTGTCCATTGCACAGCAGACCCTCATTTGTTATAGCTGGAGTCAGGAAAGCTTTAGTTAATACACTTCATACAGTAAGTTAGAACAAGAAATAAGATAGGAAACAATATGTTTATTTTAGTTGTACTGCTTAAGAGGTTTTCCGTCAAAAAGTGTTGTAGCAAAAGTGAAATTCATTTGCAATTTCTTTTTTTGTAATTTCAAAAGCAGCCTTGTAGACAATAGTAAATCAGTGTTCATGTTTGTTAGAAATAGAAATAGAAACACATACCTGCTAACTAGCACTTAGTAAACGTAATAAAATACAAGAATTTTACTAACAACAGATGAAACACAGTCATTTGGATAGTCTGTACCACACAGTCCAAGAAGCAGTGGAGCTAGTAGTAGCTAGTCAATGTATGGATGCATTCTGCCCTGAATCCGGTGTGAGAGGAAGATGAAATGCCTGCCTAGAAGCAGAAGAAGTCCTAATACAAATGTGGAAAGACAGATATTATAGTGAATGGGACTGCAAACAATGGCTTGTGTCCTAGGGAAGCAATCCTTCAAATCAACCCTTTAAACTAGCTTTGTACACTGGAGACAGCTCTTGGAGAGTGAAGGAACTCACTCTAAATTGGTGAGATCAAAGCTGTTACTACAATTTATTTTTTTACATGAAGCAATAGCTTTTTACCTACCTAATGTCAATAACAGTGCTAATAGGATTTTAGTCAGGGTGCAGTGAGGAGAGAGACTGACCGAAGGGTGAATGGGTCACCAATCTATTTTAGAGTTGATGTAGAGAAAGACAACCATTCACTCTCAACATTCATTCATTTATTAGTGCTATATTACTATATATTATTATACTATATTGATGCTTATTCCGTTTTCTAGAGGCCATTATCTATAATAATAATCATGTCAACATACATTTTTCTCAGGATCACAAACAGAGGGACAAAGGATTTGACTTATTAAGTTACAAATTATATCAAAAGTGTAACTTACCAAGGCAGTCTGTCTGGTGGGCACGAGTTCCCTCTGGGCAGTGGGTCAGACACTTGCCTTTGTAAAGCTGGAAGCCAGGCTTACACTTGGTGCAGAAGTCCCGGCTGAAACATTGCTCACAGTCTGAAGAACGGCACTCTGAGAGGAAACAGATTATCACACACAACGTAGAGTACTTGGGTATTCATTGTTACATGAAAAAGTCAATTTTTCACCTGGTCACACATATTTTCATTTTAGCTGAGAGGGTGAACACAATAATTAAAAAGCTGAATTTGTCCAGTGAGAGCAAAGCTGCTGAAAACTAAAGGTGAAAAAAGAGAGTAGCATCTTTGCTTCCTGAATATCATATGTTTCCTACTGAAACCTGCTGTTATGTCAGGAAACGCAGGAACAGTTAAAACCAATTCACTTTCAGAGAGGTGATTTGTATTTTGCTTTAGTCTTGTTTGCCTTAAGCAGACAGAACGTGTTCTTTTGTGTGCTTGACAGATACAGATTGTGCAATACGTGCATCCAACAAAAACAAACTTTGTGCTGATGACATTTTGAGATGCCAAGCAACTGATTTGTTGTATCTAGAATCTTTATATATTAATATTAGAAGTCACGGTTCACAGAGCAGTCAGGGAAGATTGTGTGCTCTTTCACTGTTTCTCCGAGGTAAGGGCAAATCAGAAAGGATTTTAATATTGCATTTTGTGCTAAGGTTAAGGGGAGTCAGTGATAGTAAATATGTTTGGAAAAGAAATAAAGTGAACTATTGTGGAATCTTTGATTTTCCCAGTAAATGAGACAGAAACTATGTGCTGTTGGGTAAAGTTTTCTTTTCATTTATTAGGACAGCATGTTTCTGGAAAGAATTAAGCAAGGTGCATCTTGAAAAGAAAGAGAAAGAAGAAGTGGTCTGGGACTGCAGACTCTGTGTATGAGTACTGTCGGTTGTTTTTCATTATTTCAGACCTCAAGACAGTTAAGTCATACGTGCTAATGTGAGTAAGACTATCAGCAAATATTTAGTCAGAGATCACAGTCAGAGATCTCTGCAGGGGAAAGTAAAAAAACAAAACGCACTCATGCAGCGGTTGACATCCTTTCCTCTCTGTCCGTAGTGTCCTGCAGGGCAGGCGTGGAGACAAGTTCCATGGTGAGATATCCCCTCCCTCTGCAGGAACAGGAAGAGTCGCTCTGGGCAACGCATGCAGCCGTTGTCCCGGGAACACTCCAAACAGCTCCGACAGTCCTCTGATGTTTCTCTCTGAGCTGCAGGAGACAATAGGAAGACGATTAAGCCAGAGCTGCATTCAGGAGAGGAGTTATTAAAGTAAAAGTAGAGGAGGGAGCGAGTAAGGAATAAATAAAAGCCAGGAAGCGAGAGGATGAGGAAGGAAAGGAGAGACCAAAAATCCTCAAGATACCAAGAGAATTTCGGGAAAGATCCACTGCTGAAAATCAACACATTACCAGGAACTCTATAAAAATCATGCATCGAAGCGTTACAGTATTTCACTCCATCAAATAGTTGTAGTAATTGCTTTCGTAATGGCACACACTTCTTTTTGAGGTTCAGCATCTTTGATATTTCTTAGTTTGCTGCCTTGTTAGCTCGAATAGAGAAGAGCACAGAGTGTGATGCTGTGTCTATATGTCCTTTTAGCTAACTCCTTACATGTACATTACCAGGTGCACAAAGGAAGTTGTGTCCTGAGAAAGCTTACATGTCACTCTGACGATGCACTCCTGATGACTTGATAGTCTAACACTTTCTTGGTATGAGTAGCTCTTTAGAAACTGTAGGTCGCTGATAATGAGTAGGCTTACGTTTAGTATGAAATATTCTTTATTTGACATGAAAACAGCACCAACGCTCTTTTTATTCATCGAGGACTCCCTGCTACTGCAGAGGTTACAGACTGAAGCACTGATCAGTAACTCAACTTATAACTTATAATGACTAATAGTGGGATTTTTCTTTCATAAAAATAAAATTTAGCTCTACAACGTTTTGATAAATATATTATTATCACATATTATTAAGTGACATATGTCAACAAGTAGATATTTTAATCTATTTCTATCCCAAAAATGTGATATGTACTGTAACAGTGAGGTACAGTATGACAGTCAAGCTTAGATCTAAGCCAAGGTAAGTCTTATATTATAACAAAAGCAAGTGGCTGTGTCTGCTTCCAGGTACAGAGAAGACTCGACAAAGAAAGAAAGAATGCTTTCAATCCATCGGGGATAAGGAGGGATATGGAAAGACAAGCAAGGTAGGATGGAAATTTGGATTGAGCAGCAGACAGCGAGTGTGCGTGAGTCTGAGCAATCACACTCTGATCCTTGTGGGTCACTACATTCACCTTGTTATGGGTGGCTGTGGTTTAGGATGTGTTTGTGTGCAAAAGCAAAAGTGAAACCTGTCTTAAAAAGTTTTCAAAAACCCAAATCATGTTATTCATTCATAGATAAAGACACAGAAGATCATGTAACGTCAAGGCAACTATGAAAACATTTAATCGTGTATAGTCTTGTTTAGTTTCTCATTAAATGGTGACCTTTTTTTGACTGTCAAATCAAGAGTTACGAACAGCTTTTTAACAGTTTTTTCTTATAATCATTCAAGGGTTGGAGCTGGCGTTTTAAGTTTTGTGCATAATTATCTTTAGTTTTTAATTTTTGGTTTTCTTTGGATTGTAAATTGGTGAAATCTAGCTTTCTTTTCAGTCCTGAGCTTTAGTTACTGATTTGAGGGTTGTATTTAGTTAGTTCCCCTGTTGGTTTCCATTCTGTTCCTCCTTCTGTCTCATCTGTATTTGTTTCCTCATCACTGTCCCATGCCTCACCCTCAATATTTCTGTCTGTTTTCTTTAGTTACTTCCTGTGTTTACTTTGAGGCTTAGTTTTCCTAAATCATGGGATGTGCAGCTTTTCTTCCTGTCCCTGCTTTGATTGTCTTTAGTTGTGTTTTGGTCCCCAGCTGTTTCCTCTTTCCTTAATTCCTCTTCTGTATATATCATCCACATTAGTGTGGGTTCCCCTTTGCTTTTCCTTTCCTGCGGGTTTTTTTCTTTTCTGGATTAACAGATTTCTTTAATAGGTGTCCTGTTAGTTTAGATGAGAAGCAGTGAAACTAGTTGGAAAAACGTGTCCTGTGAACTCTTTCATCTTTCAAGAAAGGGCAAAGATTTCATTTTAGAGCTTCTGTTAATTATTAGGACTATGATTTTTTTTTTTAAGTGAAATAGAAATAAAACGATTAGTTAAAAAGCTCAGAAACATTTAAAAAGTGGACTACATTATGAAAAGTTTAAAATTATTTTTTTTGTACGTATGTATGTTCTCATACATATAAAATCTTTAACTGCACCTGATACCATAAAAAGACATTTTGTGACAAACTATCAGTCTATTAATGTTAAATAAGCTGTTCCTCTCACGTCAGTCAATAGTCCGTTTATGACCATAGACTTTATAAGAAGAGTGATCCAGCACCTGTTTGCAGTCTGCTGTTTTGAAGGCACTATTTAATCATTGTATCTGTCACCATCTTTAATTTTTAGAAACAGAGCTCACCATATCTGAATGAGATAGTGGAGCTAAATTAATTCATTCACACTATTATCATTAGTTATTATTAATCTCTGGCACTCTTCCATTGTGTGTCTTTGGTCCTCCCATCACCCTCAGCATGTCGTGGCAGATGACACGTTCTGCATGAGGTTCCTGCTAAAAGAGTTCTTCCTTCCCACAGTCGCCTAATGTTTGCTCACAGGGGACTCATTTTTGGCGTTTCTCTTAATTATTGTATCAAGTGCCTCGAGGTGACTTTGGTTGAGAACTGAATATAATTGCATCGCAAAGATATACAAGCTACATGGATTTAGCAAATAAGGTTAACTTGTCTTAACCATCATATAAATAAAATAATGGAATTTCATTCACCAAAATTTGAGCAGAATGCAAAATGTATATAATATATATTCTGTTTTCATATATATATTTCACCTATGAAAACATCTTTAGCCCTACATGACAATAGTGCTTTGGTAATTTTTCTTTTTATAAAACACTAAATCAAATGTAATAGGTTCTACTCCTTTGAAGAGGTAATTAAAATTTCTGGTGTTGAAGATTTGTTTTCAAGTGATCTTGGCAGAGTTACTAAAGATAACAGATTTCCAAAGACAGAGTTTTCAACTCCAGTGCAGAGTGGAACAGAGCAGATTTCCCCAGAATAACTCAGTGATCCATTTGGGTTTTGAGACCCGCTGAGCTCTCAGCTCATTGTCTGAAAAACAGTTCTCTACACATATGCTATCGATCTGCAGGCTTAAGGGACTTACAGAGGAGCGGCAGGTTAAGGTAGCGTAAAACGCTAAACTTTGACCTCGTATGGGATTGCCCTGGGTTTTTAACAAGCACCAGGTGTAACAAGATCTGTTGGGGTATCAGGGAAAGATGTTAACATTTTGGAAAGAGCTTACACCCTAAAACACAATTCACAAAACTGGAGTATTTAAGGAAAGTGACGGCATAACGATCACTGAGATTAGTAAGTTTAAATAGGAAAAATAAGGAAACAATATTGTATAATGGTTTTGAAGCTAACAAGTTCTCCAACTTGTCATATCCATATGAGCAGTTTGTTCCTGATGTCTGAAATTTCAGCTTGCAGCTGAGTTGACATATGATGCTGTTTATTTGTGTGTAAGTTAAGAACTTTAAAAAAAATGCAATGAACCCTATAATGAAAATCTAAGTTGTGTTTCTTTACATGGTATATGTAATCTAGTTAAAAAACCCAATCAAAAAACAAACAAATCCTGGTTATGCTATAAGTTTATATATTTAAGTTAAAATGATCACATCTATTTTAAAATATATTCTTAACAGGAACAGATATGTTTCAACAGTGCTCCATAATGTGTACATTAACTAGAAAAAGGTGGAGACGCACACTAAAAAAACACAAGCTGTAGGGGTGCTACCGTCATGTCCCAATGTCCAGACACTTGACAGCAGCCGAGTCAAAAATGTGCTGCAATTTAACATCTTTTTCACCTCTTGATCTCCCAGCTTGTGTTAAATTTTCATCTACTTTCTACTAGCTTTAAATGTTGTTATGGAGCCCCTGGAGATCTGTAAAACCTTCATAAGGTGTTTGCACAACATTATTGATTTGAGTGCATAAAACTGTTACCTTATGTGACATTAGAGCTCTGCATGATGGTCCTGATAGGCTGTTTTGTCTTCTGATGCAGCTTTGTTTTTAATTGTTTTTATGTTAACTATAATAAATGGGAAATATAAGGAGACTCTGTAGATTTTTCTCTTTATATGTTATACTTGTTTTGATTACTGTCTGTTTTCAGTGCAATGATGCAATGTTCTTCATCTTCCATGCTGTTTCAAAGAAGGTTGCTCAATAATTAGTCAGACTTTTCTTGCAGATGTAGCAGCAATTGCTTAATATTGACTGATGATTTCATGTTTAATGCTGCTACACACACTTTGATGAACAGGGGCATTGATTCAGTAGTTTTCTAAAACATAATGCTCCCCCCCAATTTCCTGGGGCTCGTTTTTAAAGATTTTGACTCTTTAAAATTCTTTGACTTTATTCTTTACCTATTTATGTTTTCCCAAAAGGCAAAATCATTTAGCCAAAATTGTTGGTGAACAGACATGGATCACTAGTAGCATCCAAGTGGCAGTCTTAGAAAGTGAAACATAAAGCCTTTGCAGAACCTCCACCAACTGTACTGCTGGTACCAAAAAATGAGCCATTCCCTGTAGACTCCCATGTTAAAACGCTTAACTTTACAGCATGACAAATAGTTTTGGTCTCTGTAACTATTTTACCAATCGTAACGACTGTATGTGTTATGATTTTTTCCTGTAACTCACTGATTTCTGTTGTATTAATGATTAAAGATATGCATTACTGGGGGGCGACTTTGAGTTTTGGGTTGCAAACCAGACCAATAACTATCAAAGAAGTCTGTGCTTTATATAGTATTTGCATATTTGTGGTGCTGCTATTAATGCACATTTAAAGAAGTTTGGACCTCTGCAGCTACTGCACCATTCCCTTCAGCAAGCCTGCTCTGTAACGTTACGTGGTCTGCCACTTTACGGCTGAGTTGGTTGCTGTGGTTCCTAAATGCTTCCACTTTCCCATAATGCCACTTAGAGTCTGAGAGAAGAAATTTCATAAACTGACTTGTTGCAATGATGGCATCCTATCAGAATACCAAACTCATTTTTTAGCAACAATTTGTAAAGGCAGACTTGGTGCTCATTTTTATACACCTGTAACAATCGGACCAGAAACACCAGAATTAAAAAATTAAGATGCGTGGCTCACCCCTTAATGTATAATCATAAATGTGTAGCCAGTGAGAAAAGTACTAACTACTTTCAAAGTTCCCAGTGCCATTGCTACAGTATAAAATATAAAACATTGGGTAAACAACTTCTCTAACACCTGTGCCCACAAAGTCTTTACTTTGAGTAATACAGACAGACCTGGTAGATGCAGACAGGCAATGATTTGACTAAAACTCAGTGTGCTGCTCAAAAAAGGCTTAAGTCATCCAAACTTAAATGGTACTTTGCTTCATTGCACATTACAGACTTGGATGATGTGTCTCATAATAATGGTGCAGTTCTTACTTATTTTGCAAGTTGTTATGCTGTCATATTAAGTCTTTTGAGTGTGTGAGAGGAGTAGGTGGAAGCATTTTTCTACAATTTTCTGTTGTTTTTTCCCCCATTGAGTGTTTTTTTTTTTACTACAGTCGGTCATAAACATGAATACTGATAGAGTGAGGGATAATTGCAGGAGAAAAAAGAGCAAACAAGGAATGAAGAGAAAAGACAGATTAAAATTAAGCTACTTTCTGCTGCTCCCTAATTCACAAGTGGTCGTCCCAGCTGGTAGCTCCTCATGTTTGATTTGACAGAGTTTTACGTGGGATGCCCTCCCTTTCCTGACACAACCCCTGAGGAATTTGTGCCTCCTCCCGGGAAGGAAAAATCAAATGACAGCATAAATCTCCGTGGTAAAAAGAGATGAATGCTGACAGCAGGTCAAGCAGTCATTCCAACAGCTAGCATTTAACCCTTTAGACCTATAAATGCAATCCAACATTAACCTGTTCTAAGGTATTAGTATCAAATGTCATCCAGTATGCAATGTTCAGCTCGTATAATGTATTACTTTTTAAGTAGGACTTTTTATAAGTCATTATAACTTGCATATTTTACAGGCTATCTTCTAATGTGTTTGGTTAATGTTCTTGCCTAATTTGGGAAACATTGAGGATTAAAGATTCCACTTTAGGAATTGCATGAAGTTGTTTACATATGCTGTACAGTAGTAGCCATTTTGTGGCAATGATTTAATTTTAAATGTGAAACATGATAAAGATGACTAAATAATAAATTATTCATGTGTCATGTTACCATCTGTGTGCGTCCAGTGCCATCACATGTTTATCATACGCACATGACAGAATTAAGATTTTGAAAATGTATCTCTCGTTCTTTCAATTTGCCTTTTCACTACCTGAATTGGAAGCGCATAAACCTGAGTGAGTGTTAGTGGCAACTGATGGCTTTATGAAGCCCCTATAATTATTATCTTAACACTTGACCTCTAGGTGGGTGATGGGGGCAGAGAGAAAAATGTTACAAGCCAGAATGTTGGTCTAATTGAGACCGGATCCCCCTCTATTAGTCTCTGATTTCTTAGGAAATACCAGACACCGGTGAGCATGAGGGTTACCACAGACCTGTGTGGCTGTGGTCTGGACTGTTTTCAGAGGGATTGGATAAGAAAGTGATTAGAGACAAATCTGGATCTGGAGATAATTCCCAAACACTGTGACTATATGCTGGTACAGAGTTTAACAAGAAAAGACAGGCTAGTTTATACACTGAATACTGAGGAAATAAAGTAATTCGTGGAAATAAAAAGTGATTCTTATTTAAAAGAAATAATCTATGTACGATAAGTTCTGTAGAATGTTTCTGAAATACTTGTTTTGTGGGTTTCTGGAGTAATTAACATAAAAATGGATCTTTCTGTGTTAGGTGATTTAATTAGACCAGATAAATATCATTATGATGATGATAAAGTTATATGAGAGCTGTGTAAACAAGAACTGCATCAACCTAAGCTTCTTTAATGACACCTGCTCTCTAGTGTAAGCATGTCCTAAATGATAATGATGATGATGATGATGAATAAATATATATTTGTATCGTTTGTCTGTATCGTTACGTTTTTAAAATAATGCACAAGTATCTCCAGTTGGTTCCTGTTTTGTTGTACATGTGGAACATAAGTTCATTTGTTAAGAAAGTGGGAAAAAATTGAAACTGCTGTAATTGCTGTTGTAATGCTATCATGCTAACAGCCTCTTTGTGGTCTTTTCATGGTGTACTCACCACTTTGCTTCTGCATGATGCCGGACCCCATCCTGATCACTTCACATAACAAAGACATCACAAGGAGTGGCAAATGCATCTGGGCTGCTGGTAAGCACCCGTTTCAGCGCCGGGTTGCGGACATCTGCAAAGACTCCAGGGTTTCAGTTGAAAATATAGTTCCACTGTGAGGCACAGAAAGAAACGAGAATAGAAAGGGGCAAAGACTCAGGGTTTAAAAGACGTAGGGGTGGATGGAGATGAAGGGAAGAAGATAAACGTGAGGGACCAAAGCAGAAATAAGAATGAGTGCTGACGTGAGAGAAGAGAGGAAACACAAGGAAAAAAATCCTTTTTCTCTTTGTCCTGTTTCGCAGAGATGATTTAGGGCTGAGATGATGAGACAGGCAGCCATAGACAACAAAGAAGAGCACAGGAGAGAGACGGATAGGTGGTGAAGAAAGCAGAGAGGCTTGTCTGCTTCCTCAGACTGGCAGATTGGAGGGAAAACTCTACATTTAACTACCACTGTCAAATTTGCGATAAACGAGCTCCACTTATCCCACAACCATCTTTAACCCTTTAAGGCTGCACTCTTAGCCCTAAGTGGTTCCATATTTCCAGCTTGATCTTTAGCCTCCTCCTCCTGGCTCAGTCTATTGTTGTTCAGTCTCTTTTTTTTTATTATCCCTGTTTATTTATTTTTGTGCAAGTACTGGGCAGCTTTGTTTTCTATGGCAAAGTCAGTAAACTTAATTTGACCACCTTGAAAAAAAAAAGCAGCTGGAAACAGCAGAGCTAAGACTCTAAAATGTGATTATAGCCTGCCACGTTTTGGCAATTGATTCGTTGTGCCTGTTTGGGTAAGTAGTCAGGTAAGTGGGCAAGGGCAGGGCAAATTCATCTCTTTGGTGGACCCCAAACCTCAGTCGCTGGGAATTTGTTTTGATTATACAAATATATGACAAAATACATCACTACACCCATTTTTGTTAGTCTGTCTGATTTGGTGGGTTTTTAACTTAATATAAAATATAGAATCCACCATTTGGATTTTAGGATGTTTTAACAGCAAGTCAGCCCTGGTCAAAATTACTGCACTAGTTGCTAATATGTTTGGCATCAACATGTTTTGCAACTTACACATCATACTAATAAAAAACATTATCCAGTCTTTCAAAACATGCTTCCCTTTTTCTAATTATTGGTGTAAAATGTTATAATAATATGACATTAAGAGACACTGTCACCATAAAAATTATTCATTTGTTTTCTAGATGTAGACTAGAAAGAATGGCTTATTTTATTTAATACACATTTATATTTCACAATATTAAGCCCTTCTAAAAAAGAAACAAAAAAATCCCACTGCATGGCCGGCAGTGTTGTGGCTTTGACTCACATGTTGCATGCTATTCCCTTTTGTTTGTTCTGTTTTTTTTTTCATCCTGTTTATTAAGAACAACCTTAATGTTTCATGTCATGTCTCTATTTAGACTAATTGTCTTTTAAACTGAAGCTGATTTAAAGACTGACTCACAGCAGCCTTAATTACTAGATCAAAGATACAGATTTATGTAGCAGAGAAAATCTTTTTGTTTTTTTACAGTCTAGAAAAGAAAACAGTTATGGTGATTTGGATTTGTTGCTGGCACCAGTGGATGAACCCCATTGCTCACTGGCAAATTTCTTATGGGAAAGAATTACATATTAAAAATATTTTTAAATCCTCATACTGCCTACCACTGATAAACAACTTTATGTCTCTGAGACGGAGCTTTTTCCAGCAGTTTGGACGATCTAAGAACCCATCAGTGAAAGGTTACATGTTTAAATGTACTGGCAGCTAACAGATCCAAATCTTAAGACTAGTAAGATACTAAATTCAGAACCTCCTTAAAACCACAGATGTGTATTTGTCCCGTCTCTCTCTCTCTTCACTCGGTTCTCCCTGAGCCTGGTTCGACAAGAGGCTTCTTCCCATTAAAAGAAGGTTTTTCCATCCCTTTGTCATCAAGTGCTCGCTCAAAGGGGGTCAGCTAATTGTTGGAATTTTCTCTGTATTATTGTAGGGTATTTATCTTATAATATAAATAGCCTTGAGAGAACTGTAATTGTGATTTGATGAAAAAGGGAATTGAAAATGTTTAAAATGAATGCGAGTAGCCATGATAGTAAAATAGTTTGCAAGGATTCAGCTGTATTTAAACAATTTCCTTTTTAGAATTTGGTTCTCATATAGAGCTTTTCTATTCCACCTGAGCACTTTATACAACCTGCTGCATTCACACCTCCATATACCTTTTATCTAACTCACACATGTTTATGCTCCAGTGAACACACTGGAGAACAACCTGGGGTTAGTATCTTGCCCAAGGATATTTGACATGCAGACCAGAGCAACCAGGGATTGAACCACCAACCTTCCAATTAGTAGGTGACCTGCCCTACCTCCTCAGCTACCTCCTATTCTATGCCACTGCTTTTAATTTTAATTTAATAACAGATTTTCTCTAATGGCATCAACCAATCAATATAATGTTTACAATGAATCAAGAGTCATACAAATTATTTAGACTTGGACTGTTAGTTTGACAAAATAAAATCAGTGATGTGACCGAACTATGAAAACAAATAATTTTGGGATTCTAGAATCTGCTTTAATAGACAAACCACTGAAATGTTAAAAACAAAAGCTTTCAGTCTGTAAAAATAGAATTTGTTTTTCTTGAGGTCCAGTAGAGATGACTCTATGGAGATACAAGGTTTTAATTCGTTTCCCTCTGCACACATTTAGCAATACTGCAATCCCTCGATTGACTGTCAGGCTTCCACATTAAGATGTTTTCAGACCACAGCCTTTTTACAGAGTTGGACAGAGTAAACCGTGGCTTGTGGTGAAATTAGAAGAAGACAGACATCAAGTAAGAAGAATTGGTGTCTGAAGCTCTGCCCGTGTTTGCACTGATGATGGTAAGTTTAGTCTTGATTTGAGATTTATTTGTTCTAAACATGTTCAGCAGGGTGTTAGTTAGTGTCCCACTATGTACACATACATGGTGAACTGTAAAACAGCCTCTAATTAAATTACTTGAAATTATACGCCTTGAATATACTGGTTTTAGAGAATTTACTGTCTACTGTGTGCTTCATCTGTCTGCTGAAGGGGTCCTCTGTGCCATTTCAATTCTGACATCACTATTGAGAAAAACTCCCAGATGGCAACAAACTTTTCCTGAAGGCACACAAAGCACGATAGTGCTGTCACAGTGTTGCAACAACAACTAGTAAACCTTTGCTGTCAAGAGAAAATCTGCTGACTAAAGCTGCTTTTCAACCCAAAGAACTTTTAAAAGAACCAAAAAGTTTATTGGATTGTTTACTGTGGTTTCAGAATGTTGGGCACAATATTTGATAAAAATATGAAACATGAAATGTGAAACATAATAAGATGAAACAGAGTAGCCTCTAAAAAGCAGATCGTTTTTCATGTGTTAACTTTCTGCTGCAAAAACACTAAGTTAAGGAAATTAGCAGTAGCAATAATTTTATTAGATAATTTTATTAGACAATAGCATTAGCTTTTTATGATAACAGCCTGAGTTTTCCATAGAATTTTGAAGTGAGACACTATAACAAGTTGCCCCTGTCCTGTAGGTTGTGTTAATGCATCTAGTGGACTAATATGTTGAACAACTACTGATGACATGTAACAAGGATGCTGTCAGGTCTTTAGATTCATTCTAGGTTATGGTGAGTTTTGGTTTTAAGCTAAACACAGAGGAGAATGGGCCATTGTGATTGCTGTGACTACACTATGGAACAGTCTGCCCATTTAAATTAGGATCTCTCCAAACCCTTGACATTTTAAAATCCCATCTGAAAACACATCTTGACTCCCTAGCTTTTAATTGTGACTGAGTTTTGGTTTTGTTCTCTTTGTGTGTGCTATATTCCTAGTATCTCTGATTTTTATTATCTATATTTCCAGGTCACAGGTTCTAGTTTTTTGTTAGTTTCCCTTTGTTTCCAGTCTGTGATTTTCATTAAATTATGTCATTTTTAGTTATTATCTTTTGTGTTCCCTTTCTCTGTCTCCCCAGTCAATCATGTCTTCATGTTTATCTCCCGTCTCTGTATTAAGTTCATGTGTCTTGGTTCTCGTCTCAGTGTTTGTTACTTCCTTTTTCGTAGTAAATAAATAAGTAACAAAGGAAGTAACAAAGAAGTGTTTGTTACGTCCTTTGTTACTAATTCTGATAGTCCCTTGTCTTGTTTTGCTTCCTCTTGTCTCTTAGCTTAACTCCATTCAGCTGTATTCTCTTGCGTTTCCTATCTTTCTAATTATCTGGTGTATGTATATATTGTCTCAGTCTTTCCTTGACCTTTGTTGAGTTCTCCCTCTTAGTTGTGTCTGTCCTAGTTCTGTGTTTTCTATAAAAAGTGAAGGTTTCTGGTTTTTGCTCCTGGCTTACTTATCTTTGTATTGTTTTTTTTAGAGTTTGCAACAAAGCCGAATTTGAGTTTTACTTTGTACTTTGGAGTTCTGCTGCACAGACACCTTGAATGAGATATTGTTCAAATGTAACAAAGGATGAGAGTGAGGGTGTGCCGTTGTTGATCTTGGTTTACTGCTTTCCAAAGTGGGATAAGATGAGCATTGTCAATAAATTGGACTTAAACACCCAAAATGCTAGGCTTAAAGTAAACAAACAGGTTTTAAAAGCTATTGTAAAATAAAATGAAAAACTAGAAGGTATATGATGGGTATAGAATATTTCCCCCAAACTTCCCTGTCCCCTCTATTTTAGATCTGAATTTTGTAGACGGCTTAGTTACATGCATTTCTTTTTAGTTACCATATAGCCAACTATGCATTCTCCTCCGTTTATCCAATTCATTAAGATTATGTATTAGCATAATTATACTAAGACCGAATGGATCCCAAAAATAAAAATAAAGTATGAGAACCAGAAAAGATTACAGAAAAAGATCCTATTAAGTAGAATTTGAAAGGAAAAACTACTATACTGGAAGTATGCTAGCTATATTTACATTAAAATATTTAATAGAAAAATATTCCCTTGTGTTACTAAAATGATCAAGTCTAAACAAATGCACTGATATTAGGTTTCCCTGCTTCATGCCTACTCCTGGTAGGCAGTGCTGTGTAGCTCTCCATCATATATAAAAGAAAAAAAAATCTGGAATGTCATTTGATAATGGGGAAAATATGTTTTATAGAGGAGCGAGCTCAAAAAACATATAAACAACTCACTGAAGTATGCAGAGTACCAGGTATTAGAGTCCAAAAAACAATTAGGTGAGCGACCATAAAAGGGTCTGCATGTTTAGCAAAAAGAAAAATGGTATTTTGATCTGTTTCAGAAATGCTTCATTGCACGCATTTCCTGACTCTCAAAGCTAAGGAACGCTGTAAACTTTTACTCAAAAGAAAGGCCATCAAAGAAATGGCAGAGTGGAAAGTTTGCTGTTCCTCACAGGTGCTGCTTTTATCAGGAATGTGCAAAGTAAATGGGTTTAATTCCTTTGTAAACTGCACAACATGAATCTGTCACTATCAACAACTAAACAACGAAATGTGTTAGAAAATGTTTTTTTAACAGTCAATGTGAGGTGGTGTGTGTTTAAGCAAATGATACTTTGATCTTAAAAGTCAGTCATGAGTCATGACCAACTTATCACCACAACTGACTGCACAGAGTCTTCCATCATGGTAACTGAGGCAGGCTATTAAAATGTCAAACTGCTGTTTTTTATTGACTGACCAACCTTTATTTATCCTACAGACACAAACTTAACCAGCTGCTGACAGACTGCCACTAAACACATTGTTAGCACACACTCAACACAGATACACACAGTTAGCGCTGGTTTGGGCATTGGGAGTTGGAGGGTGAAAATATTTTCTTCACTGTAGTAGTATTTCACTAACAGTCAGTCACCACAATGTGATGTAGTGAGTAAATGGGTGCTTTGCACATTTAGAATACTTAGATTCATAGTTATGTGAAAAATACACTCACCAGTAGAGATGTGAAATGATAAGAAATTAGCAATTAGCAGGTATCAGTTTGATTCCTTATTTATTCTCACTGGATCTGCTTTGAGAGTAAAGCAGCTAAGGAGCATATTAAAGACATTACATTCTGCAGTTAATTAATTGCATGCTGTGTGGTTAAATGTTTTCACATGTTTGGGGTAGTGCTGTCAGCGTTAATCTCGTTAAAATGATGTTAAAGCCATAACCGCATTAACGTGGCAAATCTCGTTAGCAAGTTAGCACGAATCGCCCCGTGCATGGGGCTGCACGGCGTCAACGCGTTAGCGCCATTTTAATGAGATTAGCACTGACAGCACTAGTTTGCAGTATTTCACCATATTATTGCGATCAGTGTTGGGGTCATCGCTCAAACAGTAATGACCCCAAGTAATGTATGACACATATTACACACTTTTCTTAAAAGTAATGCAGTATGTTACTTAGTTACTCAGAGGCAAAAGTAATTCATTATAATCCTTGTTAAAATACTTTCGTGTTATCAGCCTAGATGCTTGCAAAGAGCCAAAGTTGTGTTAGTTGCATAATGCTGTTTTTTCTTTCCTGGATGCAGTTTCCACTTTAACATTGCACTTTTGTCATTCTGTGCAATAATAATAAAAGTAACATCCATATCCATGCTATAGACTGTGCCACTCTATCCCTCCTGCAACACGCACTGAAATCAGCTGTAGTAGCACAAGTGCAAGTGAAACTAATTGATAAGCAAGCAGACTAACAATTCCAAGGAATTGAAATACTGTTAACGGTTTCTGTAGGGAACCAGTTTTCAATTCCCATCCCTACTCACCATTCACTTGGGAAAAACTACACCTACATGTAGACTGAAGTGCTCATAAATATTAAATTAGCCAATCACGAGGCAGGAAGGCATTTACAGTGTTGGTCAGATATTTGCATACACCCTGTCAAAGGAAAATTGTTTTTATATAATGTGATCAGCTCCATGAAATGTGCTTTTTATTGATCACTAAGCAATCTACATGTCTACGTGACTTTTCACCTAATAACTTTTGTAATGAACTTATTCAGCTACTAACCGCTTCCTGTTTTCAGAGAACAGTTAGATGTAGAAAAGGGAAAAACCTGTTGCTCTGAGTGATGTTGTTATTTTTGTACACACACACACACACACACACACACACACACACACACACACACACACACACACACACACACACAGAAAAGTATAAATAAGGAACGCAGACAGTGATGAGACGCAGGTCGCAGGTCGTGCGTCTATGACTGCCCTCGCGAGTAAAAGACAACTGCAGTGTTTGTGTTTTCTAACTCAGGTGTCTTAGCTGAAGAACTATGGGGTGATTTAAAGAAATCCCCTGTCACACCCATCATGGGTATTGTTAAGATTTTACTTTTTTTAATCTTTGGCTTAGGCTCCCAGAGGTCCTGCTTTCACAGTTGGGGTTTCATTCCACTGAGACGAACAGTCTAACCGCCAAACACCTCTATCTAATTTCTGTTCATCAAAAAATCATGTTCATTCTTTCTATTGATCTCTCCTTATTGAAATTGTTTTCTCAGTTCTGCAAAAGGATATTGTTTGTAGTGACTAGGTGTTTATTACTAACTGCATTTTTGTTGTGTCAGATGGCACGATTAAAATAGCATCATGGATTTCAAATAGCGTCATATTAAAGTTCCTGAGCAATCTAGTTTGTAGCTTCTAAAATACATGTTTTACTTTTTATTTCTGAATTTGAAAAACAAAAGGATCAACAACCAAATCACAGGAATCAGCATCAAACAAACTGATGGGAGTAGCTATTCTCCAAAATATTCTTTTTTTTCAACTAACATTTTAAGACACAAGCTATGTTCAATATCAGAATTAAACTTTTGATCAATTTTGATAGGATCCAAATCTCTCCAGCTGGCATACCATACAAAGATGGGCCTCCAAGTCCCCCGAACCTCGTAACCCCACACGCTCACCAAAAAAACAGAAAAAAAAAGAATGGGATTTCTGACTGTATGCATTGCGTGCATTGACTTGAGTTGGTCTGACCGGGGGAAAAAAGTGGCAAAAAAGAAGAAAACCAAGCCCTCTCTGTGATTGTAACCATTTCCCTCACAGAGGGTAGATGAATGAAACCACCAACAGAAGAGGAATTCTGAGGCAAGGTCACATGAAGTTCACTTGTATATGTGTGAAACCAATTGAAAATGTGTTTTTGTGGCTTTAATCCCTAATCAGATAAAGAGCTGCTGTGAAGGCTTGGAATGTGTCCACAAGTGGACACATTGTTTCGGATGTTCTTTGAAGCTGTTTCTCTGTAGAAGTTTGATGAAATTTTATTTCATCAGGAAGTAAATGGAGAAAAAAATAGGAGTACTATACCTCCGAATGGGTAAGGAGTGGCAGGATGGTTTAATCCATATAGGCAGATATCCCTTTTTTCTAAACCAAGCACAAAGAATTATCTAACTGTGATTACAAGCACGTTTACTCTTTAGCGGTAATGTACTTTGTGTAGTCATAGTGTCCTAGCATGCAGCGGCTGGGGCAAACCACTGACTGCTTGACGTCATTTGTGCCCGTGTGCTATACAGTCTAATCATTTGGCTCTGATGTTGTCCCCTTGCTTTATCTTAGCAACTCTAGCTTAGTATGATTTGTTAAGGTATACAATAAAGAAAACTATATTTGAATAACATTACGTCAAACATAATTGTACCAAAGTTGGAAGGATACGATTGTCTAAAATTTTTATTGCTGGAAAAAAGATTCAGGCATAGGAAATAGTTCAAGTTACTGTTTACGTTTGATATTTTTACAGATGAAATTGCTCAGATAAGTTACAGATAACACCAGCAGAGAATAAAGGCTTCTCAAACGTTCCTTACTCCTAATTTTAGATACAAATTCTCATAATTTGAGTATTAAATAAAAGAGGGAAACACAGGCCATCTGATAATGGGAGGATGAGAAACTGAGACACAGGCTGGTCTTTGGAAAACACGAGTCCTGCAAAAGAGAAAGACAAGAACCCAAGGGGCTCTGCAAGGCCATGACCACAGGGTAAATATGCAACAGATGCTAAAATTGTATATCAAATTTATATTCTGCTTAGCATGCCATGGCAACAGGAGTTTATTTGCACATCGTATCTCCGACACACAACCGTTATCCTGAAGACCAACATCTTTGGTCAAACACAAATGAGGGTTAAATAGATGATAAATTGTTATAAAAAGACACATAAATAACACAGAGAGTTTTTTTTGACACAGAACTGCTAAAATAGCTTAACGTATCTTCATGAGCTTTTGTTTATTTTTTTCACCAGCATCAGATTAGCACCCGAAAATACTGTATATCTGTTCTGGGTACTTCCCACCCTCTTTTTTTTCCCTATCAGGAGCTCCAAGGAAGGTTTGAACACTAAGGTCATTTTCTGTGGAGATATGAGAGGCATGCGGCAGCGATAAAAACCTCCACATGGTGGACTGTTGTTGCTGTTCTACATTTTTCACAGACTTTTGAGCACCAAGAAGTAAACTTGGGTCAGTGCTACGCATCTGCTGGAATGAGCTGTCAGATGTTTCTGTGCATCTAAACACTTTGCTCGTATGGGTTGTATTTTTTATGTAACCGGCCAGTTACATTCAGATAAATTGGTCCAACATTGAAAACTACATAAAATAAAGAAACTGCTTTTGGCTGCTCCCTTATTCATCAGGGCTCACCACAACAGGTAGATCCACATGTTTTATCTGGCAGATTTTTTACACCAGATGCCCGTCCTGAAGCAACCCCAAAGGGTTTTGTGTCTTCTCCCAGGATTAAACTAGGGATCATTCACTTTATTAGGTGACTGTGTAAACTACTACACCATGGAGCTACTGTTTTGAAATATACATTATTATTTTAAAATGGGAACTGTCTTGATTTGCATTTTGTTTCATGGACTTTTTGATTTTATTTATTTAGTCTGGGTTTTTTTTTTCACATCTTCCTCTCTGTTTGGAACTAGCACTCCCGCTACAGCCACCTGCTTACTGCCTGAACCATCAACCTACCTGGACCCTACTCACCTGTTTCCACTCTGCTAAACATTCCCCCCCGCATTTGTTAAATTTTCTGTGTGCTTCTCATGTCTGTCCAACATGATGCTGCATTGGTTCCACACAAAGCTTTGCAGATGTAAGTCTACTTTTTCTAACTGTCAGCTGCCTCTCAAAGGCAGTATCATAAATATGGGAACAATAAAAAATAAGGGCTAATCTTATTCATATTTATAGCTTTGCTTTGTCTTGTGAAAAACTTATTTTCAGTGGAATTTGATTATATTGCAATTCTCCTTCTCTGGTCTTCACTGTGTTCCTTGGTTATTTGTGTCAAAAAATTCATTTTATGCTGACAAAGAGAAACTACCAGTTGTAGTCAATCGCAGTCCCTAATGAGAAGTTAATAGGCTTTGGCGTTGTCAAGTTGAAACACAATATAAAATCTTCAGCACCACTTGTTAAAGGATGGAAGTGAGTGTGTACATACGTTAACATGTCTGCAAGCTTTTGATCCTTGGTGGAATAGAGACTATCCAAAGTTGTGCAACCAGTTCATTAAATCATTTGTTTGTTGTACAATTATTCCAAGGGGGGGCAGTTTAGAGAAATCATTAAAAGCCCAAAATATTCTGTGATGAATAATTTCTGACCACAGCTGCAGACACTGTTAAGATGAAATACGGACAAACTACATCATTCACCCAATAACTGTTTCCACATATCCTTTACTATGGTCTAGTTTCAGTTACGCATTTTCTGACTTGAAACCCTATTTTGAAGATTAAGAATAAACTGCATCAATTGTAAAATATTCTAGATAACTTTCCATGACTTGTTTATGTTGACTGAAATAGGCGGTCTGTGTTTTGAAGGAAAAAAAGAAATGTGTGAAGTAGAAAGCCTGCATGAACAAATGAAAAGCTTGCAAGCAAACGATCGTGATTTACATTAACTCTGATTATGGTTTTCATAGTTTTTCAAGCCAACACAAAGCTGTGAATTATATAATTGTAAATTAGAAAGCTGAGTTGAACACCTGCACTTTTGTATGTTCCATGATTTTTAACTTGATTTAATTTCAGTGACTCACCATCACCACGGAGCAGATTAGAGCTCTAGAAAATCTCTAAATCTCAAGTACACAATAGGTTACACCAGTGTTTCCCAACCTTTTGGAGCCACGGCACATATTTCACATTAGAAAAATGATCCGGCACACCGCCAAACAAAAATGTCACAAAAAGCGTATTGATAATTTTTCCCTGTGAACCAGGCAGAGCGGAAGTGGCTCGGTTTGTCCCCAGTATACTTTTGTTGTTGTTGTTGCTTTATTTTGACCACTACTTGGTCTTGGTCTCAAGACTTCTTTTCCGTGGTCTTGGTCTTATCTTCGTCTAGACGGACTTTGGTCTCGGTCTTGTCTTGGTCTCGCTGTCTCGGTCTTGCTGTCTCAGATTGGAGTCAACAGTATCCATGACACACAACGTATCGTTCGATAATGTGTCATGTGCAAAAGCATCAGCTCTAAGAGCCGTGCTTAGAGTGCTTTGTAGTGAATCAGAAGAGTCGACTCCCATTGAGCGAGAGCCGGCTCCTCACAGTGGCTCAGCTTGCGCCAATGCCTCCATATTGTGGCCAATCACATGCAAGGATATAGGGTAATATCATTATGTGAAAAACAGAAAGGGTGAGTGATGCAACAGTCAAATGGAGCATGTGTCTGTCCTCTCAGTAAGTGAGTGAGACATTAGACAGCGGTGAGGAGGGCTGTGCGAGTGTATCGCATAAACACATAAATATGCCTGACACCCGTAAACAAAGCAGCATCTGGCTGCAGTTTAAAGACTTTTTTTGTCTCGGTCTTGGTCTCGTCTGAACATTTTCTTGGTGTTGACTCGGTCTGTCTTGGTCTTGTCTTGGTCTCGATACCCTCTGGTCTTGGTCTTGTCTTGGTCTCGATACCCTCTGGTCTTGGTCTTAGTTTAGGCGGTCTTGACTATAAGTCTACTACTCATGCTAGGGCCTTCACCTGGGTTGAACTTTGTCCAGGACCCAGGTCAGATTGACTTCTTTTCAAATATTTATCTATTGCTATTACATGTTGCTATTACTGCCCTCTTGTGGAAGAGAATATAATTGTTCTGCTTGTTACTCACACTGGTCGCTTGGAGTACTAAATAGGTGAAACCAGATAATCTTCGATGGCGCACCTATGTGCCGTGGCACAGTGGTTGGGAAACAATGGGTTACACAATATGGTAAAAAACACTTCTCAATAATGCCCTGCTGTTTTACAAAAAAAATGCAAGCAAATATTTATCATTTTAATTAAAAAAAACTCAACACAACACAACCAGGTAGGTCTCATCGTGTGTTGCTCATTTTTGTGTGCCTTTGGACAGTCAACCGTTTTTTGTCCTACCTGCCAGGATGACACAGTGGTTTAGTTGTTGGCAGTGGTTTACATCTGCTATCTGAGGACTAGTCTTTCACTTTTTTTGGTATGTCTTGAGCACATTTAATCAAGGTTGCAAATTACATAGTTTTAAGGGGTTAAATGAAACTGTTTACATAGGAGTCTAAATCCAATCATCATAACTGCGATAACCTGTAGTGTTATGATAATGGCAAACATATCACACAATAACTACAAACGCACCAAAACTAGAATATTTGCCTGTTAAGGCACTGGAGGGTAGATAACAGCGCCTACTGAAATTCACTACTAGTACCTGCCTACCAAACTGGAAACCAGCGTATCAGTCACCTATTCATTATTCAAAGGGACCAATAAAAACATGTTGTTTTCTAATTAAAAATATATGGAACAAATTAGATTCTTGGTGCGATGACTCAGTTTGTGCTCAATGGCAAGCCGAGCTCCCATGGTGTCTCCCGATCCTGATTCCTCTTGTGTCGGCAAAACAAGCTTGACTCAGTCATCTCAGCAGGAAATAAAGGGGCATCACGCAACAGTCTCCACACAGGTTTCATGACAAGAGCAAGAGAGGAACAAAGTAACTGCATGCTGTTCAGAGGTCGGAAGAAACAAACAAGCTTGATGTAATCATTTTAGCAGCAGGATTGCTGCAGATTTTCCTTTGCTTAAGGGTACACAGGCTCAACAGTTGCAGCTGCTACAGAGATTCAACCATCATGCATGAATACCCAACCTGAAATTCTACAGAAATTATTAGGTTTTATAGTTTTACGGCATTATTGCACATAATATAAAATTCAATTAGAATCCTTTTTTTCGTCATGACACCACCTCTAATGAGGTGAACCATGCTTTTGCTTTTGCTGTTTTATAGCTAGCGGTTAAAGAGTATGAGAGTGAGCAGAGAAACATGCAGGGCCAGATGTGTACTTCCATATTCGTGGTTAGCGTTTTAACCTCTGGGTCACGAAGAGACTACCTGTTACTCTATGTAAACAGCTGTCCGCTTAACGTGGTTTCAGGCTCTTCAAAGGCAAGACATGAAAAGAAAGCCAGAAATGTTTTATGCTGAAGACAAACTAAAAGAAGATGGTATCCATGCGTTGTAGGATTTCTCTATGACTCCACGGAGCTTCTTCACAGAGATGGTGGTTTCAGGTCTCTTTTGAACAACTGATATCATGTAGCTTTTATACGATACACAATCAAACTTTGACTTTTTAGGACAAGAGGTTTTACCTGTGAGTGTTCAGTGCTGGAACCACGCCTGTAAAAAGCATATTGAGAAGACACAGATGATCACAGGTGCATCAAATGTGACTGGATAGCTGAATTGAATAGCTGTTGTAAATCTGCTTGAGTCAACTCCTTTAAGCACACGGTTTAAAACATGCATTCTGATCCACGAATCACTGACTTCTCTTTGTCTCCTCCTCCTCAGTTGTTTTCTTGATTTTACTTCTGGGCCATCTGGGTCAGGTCTCTCTGCCCATTTTTGCCTCCTTTTCTCTTTCTTTGTACCCTTTTGTTTTCCTTTTCACATGTTATATCTTGTTTATTTCTCTCTATTTTTGATCTACTATGTGATTTCTTGTGCTGCTTTTCTCTTTTCTTTGACATATTTATCTAAATAAGCCATGGGATATACAGTATTCCTGTGTGGAGGAGTTTTCGGTATTTGACCGGGTTGTTTTCCGGGTGACTCACTTGTCCACATGGGGGGTCAGAGAGGAGGAGGATTGGGTTAAGCAAAATTCGAAAAGTGGATGGATCTTTTGAATTCAGTGAAGAAGGGGTAAATCACGTTATGCTTAAGTTTTCAACTTAAAGTTTGCTATTATTGGATATGAGAGCAAAGCTATTCCTGATGTGGAAACTGAACTTGATAATCTTAAAAACTTAAAGGCAGTTTTGCCATATGGTGATTTGGTGGTTTGACAGCTGAAGCTATTTGTGGTTTCTTACATAAGTAGAGCAGTGACAAGTGATAATATTGTTGACTCAACCCAAAGAATACTTTATCAAAAGAGACCATCAACAATGCCCTATCACAGTGATTGTTTAAATGGTGCTAAGTTTACATTTATCTTTGATATTATTTCATTTTTATTTCAACCACCTATTTTTTTTCATTGGAAATCACGATAATGCTCAGACTGAGTCTGTTTTTAGAGAAACCTTTCGATATTTTACATTAATATTGTACGTTCTACATTCACTATGATTTAGTTATAGTGACTAAACTGCTTCATTGAGTTTTAAGTGGACAGGTCTTTTACACTTTAATTGTTACATTTGAAGGTCCGACAAAAAACAGTGCCGAGTCATTCTGTAAGTAGTTTAAATGTGGGGTATAACTGAGTGTTTACAACCTGCATATGAACTCTATTTTCATGATGTTGTCTTTCAAAGTATTATTAAGAACTGAGAAATTTGCCAATCTATGGATAGTAAATGGATATTTCTTTATTAGTAATACTTCATAAATGAATCATGAAGAAACAGGACAGAAAACACCCACACACAAACATGCACTCACACACATACACCCACACACATGCACTTGCACACATAGACACACATGCGATATTACTGGTTTTAAGGGCTCTCATAAAAGAAGCAGATTGGAAACAGGATCAACAGTGAGATGAAGAGAGACAGCTGGAGACCTAGGTTAACTACTGGGCAACAAGGTGGTGATAACACAAACACATCATATTCATGATTACGCACAGAGGCATGCACTCAAACCCATGCACGCTCAAGTGTATATAAAAAGGATCCAGATGTTTTTGCAGGCGAGAAAGGTTTTCCATAAAAACATGTACATTCGTGTCTCAGTGTTTAGTATTTGTGAATTTAGGTGTTTGTGTATGAATGTGTGGCAGTGAGTTTAGTTCATTTAAAAAAAAAAACAAAAAAAACTGTGTCTGTTGTTTCCAGTTTGGAAACCACAATCCAACATTTGTATTAGAGAACATTTAGTAAATGAAAAGCTCAAGTATCTCTATCTAGTGCCACAAAGGGAGGAAAACATTCTTCTCAAATGCCTTGATAACTCATGCACTGGAAACTTTTTCCACTGTTTCAGGAATCTTTTTGTTTACAATAATTTCCGAGCAAAATGAAATTTTCTTTGTAGTATAATCAGTGAGGGTGAGCATAGACAGACATGAATGTAGACAAACACACTGCACTATGCTGAGGAGTCTCTACAGCACATATCCCTGCACTCCATACACTGCACAGCCACAGGGGGGTGCTATTTTGTTTAATATTAGAGTCCCACTAACACCATGCTTCATTAAAGATAGATTTAAACCCATACTGTCAAACACACTGTCCCTTAGCATAATGAGGGGATTACTTTTAGCCACTGTGAAAACTGCAACATGTTTCTGTCAACTCTGCTTTATTTAAAGATACACAGCAAAGGTAACACTTGCAAGTTTCTATAAACGTCCAGTTTCATATGGAAATGGTGAATTAGCTGCTACTTGGGAAATGAACATAAATCCATTAAAAATATATTATATCATGTATAAAATGTCAACAAAAAGCTATGTGTACTCATGGGTAAACACACTGCAAAGGTTCTTTATATGTGTTGCTTCTAACCTCCTTTCATCTGACACAACCTCCAGGTCAGATGGATACAAGTACCCCTTCATCCACGTCACCTCTCATGTTTAATGTTTATCATTTG
>NC_140622.1:30291803-30309303 GCF_057382275.1 Copadichromis virginalis | reverse complement strand
ACTGAAACAGAAGATGGCAGCACTGCATGTACAAGGATGCCAGGTGCCGTTAAACCCCGAAGAAGAAGGAGCTGTGTCCCAGAATTCATAGCGCAGCCCAGCTCAGTTTCCAACAATGGCGGCAGCTAGTTTGTTTTAATATTTCTCTTATTACTGTTTCTGGGTCACAAAATAAACGTTTAACATATTTTCAGGCGAGAATGTAGCTGTGTAAACCTCAAATATCTGCTCAGTTTATCAAGACACCACATATTTTCAAAAGCGCTCCGACGTTTTCGGAGACGTCTGTTACCCACTAGCTCGATAGCTAGCCGGGGTTCAAGGCTCACTAGAGCCTGTGAGAACACCGGGCAAACCATTTTCAAACCCACTGCCGTCTTTCACTGCTCAGGTTAAACATGATATATAAGTCACTTAAATAACTTAAAAATGTTATTGTTTGGCTTTTTTCAGTATTTTATTTATTCCTGAGTAAATCGGTTTGGCTGAGATTAAAGTTATAGTTTTTACACAGCTGAATAAACGTCCAGCAGACAACTGATTATTAGAAGTGTGAGATGCTCGAGAATATACTTCAATGTCCTGTTATATTTTAGATAGCAATGAGCAGACAGGTGAGTTTATTAAGCTTCACTGAAACAATCTGCAAATTTCATTAAAATGTAATAAACTCTCATCTTGTCTTTATTTTTAGTTAGCACATACCTTAAACACTTAAAGCTGTAAGCTAATGATAGTTATATAAGAGCAGATGCTGCTGGTGCAATAAGCTGTAGTTTTACTTCCAATGGATGATGATCTGATTAGTCGACTAATCGCAAAAATAATCGGTGACTAGTCGACTATCAAAATAATCGTTTGTGGCAGCCCTACAATAAAATCAATGGAAAAAAAACTTATCCAAGCATCCATCTGCATATGTTGTATTAAGATACACGTCTGATGTTTTGTACTATATTTTGGACTTTGGAATAAAAATCATTATTTTAATAGAAAAATAATTTGATCTGCACTGTAAAACATCAACCAGCATGGTGAGTTACTCTGTAATAGAGGAAATTATTCCTCATGTTCATTCCTCACAAGTACACATACTGGTTCCAGCTCTTAGACTGTGAAGACAATAGTCACAGTCCTCAGTACAAATGAGTAAGCAGTGCAAAGGCATAATAAGCTACATTAGCATGTGCAGTGTAACAATCATACAGCTTTGTCATTTAATTTTATTTGTCTTGAGAATGAGGCTTTTTAGCCTTCGTACCTGACAAGTTTGTCTTGCAAATTGCTTGTGTTTTTTTTAAATAGCACAATTCTTTATTGTTAAGCTGCTAAAAAATATGGGTAGGTGTGAGAAGAGCCTTTGTTCAAAAGGTGTACGCATTGGAAAGTGACTTTTGAAAGCCAGAAATCTCAGCACCTGGCTAAGTAATTGCAGAGTAATTGCTATTAATCAAGAACCTCATCAACCCCCTGTAGATGTAGTATGGTAATTCTGTTTAATGTGCCAATTAAAATCATAATTAATGTACATTTAACAGTGACACCACTGCAATGTTGAAATGTTGAAAAGAGAAAACGAAGCAACACCGAAGAAGGCAGCGTAAGTGAGCATTAACTAAAAAACGGCACAATGTAGAGATGGAGCGAATCACGGAGTGAAGCCAGAGGAAGTTAGCCAGTCTGTGACATGTGCAGTAAATGGAGCAACTTCTTAAGCCCTCCGGGCCAGTTTACAAACGGTGGGTCTCCCTGCTTTGTGCGCTCCGTTACACAAAAACAGGGTGAGTGGTCGTGCACAGCCGGTGTCAGCTTTGTTTTACCCAGGCGCTGTGTGGAAACAAATTAAAAGTTAAGTTAATTAACTACTTGAGTAAGTAGAACAGGCAGGATGGAGCCAAATCAATTAGCTATTGGCAGGAGAGACAGAACTGGGGGGTACTAGATAGGGGCCTCTACCAGCCAGAGCCAAAACACATACACATTAAGCACGCGCTGAATGACTACACATACTTCACAAAACACAAAATTCACACACGAAGCACAAGAATGCAAAGTCGGCACACACAATAGTTAGAATATGCCTGTGAATGCCGATAAATACAGAATACGAAAGTGTGAAAAATGCAAAGAAACTCGACGTATGTTGAGGCAAGATGTTGAAAAATCTGCAAATGACAAATATGAAAAATAACTTTTTTGTCTGTGATCTGTTTTTGGACAAATAGTTGCTTACAGAAGGTTAGACCTGGCAAAGAGAATAAGACAGATGACACTGAAGAAAAAGAAACAGCAGTGAGAGAACAGATTTTCACACAGACGTGTGGCAGGAGAAAAAAATGTTTCCAAGAAAACCAAAATAGTTTGGACTTTCTTTTGGGAAAATCTTGTCTGTGTGATGCTTCACAGTGTATCAAACCCTACTTTAGTTGGATGCCACATGATATTTTACTTTTTCATTTTAGTGAAGACAGCAGGGACACGTTAACACAATATGAATCACAGGAAGGCACGTCCACACGTACTTGGACTGAGAATACTGCAGGGAGGTGAAGATCTTAACAGAACAACAGTTTGTATTCTTGACTCAATGTGTCTTGAAAACAGGTAATGACACAGACACAGACACGCACAGATGGTAGTACTTGGAAGTAATTTTCACCACATGTATAATTTAATGAGTATATGCTGATACTTTCACTGCCTATACATTGAAAAATGCCAAATTTCTAGTGTTCTGCTTTAAACCTACTGTATGCATTTTCTGTCTGTCAGCTTGCCCCGTGGAGCTGTAGGCATTGCTTTCAGATGAACACTGTATTAAAAGATGTCACCAAATTATATTTTGTGACAGGTAAGAATTAGAGCTAATGACAGGGGAGTCAGTGGCTACTGCTGCAAATTTTTACTTTCCTCTCCTTGGCTTAAAAGGACTGAAATCTTACATGTAAAAATGAAGGGGAACCACAAAATTAAACTGTCCACTCACTGATATCCTTGCCTGGTTAAACATACTATAGTCAAAGCTGTGGTGCTATGGGGAGAGAAACACTGCAACTGCTGGTGTTAAACCTCAAGGAACAAAGACCAGAAACCACAGTTTTCCCTTTCTTCCAATTGAATGTCATAGAGAAGGGAAGTGAGGAGTGAATGCTGTTTTGCTTTCATGGAAACCCTAACGATTCCAAACATAGGGCAGACGAAACCAAAATAAGGGTACAAAGCAAAGGCAGGTGCTGGAAAAAGATCTAATAGGCAAAAAAAGAAAATAATCTACAAAATGGCAAAGGGCAGAAAGCTTGTATCAGTATCAGGTGATAAGTACCCTCCATAGATTTCCAAGGATTAGTTCCAGATGAGTTGGACAGGTGAGAGGATGACAGCTCCGCCCAGGGGCAGAAACAGGGGGAAATGGAACTCTGTAGAAAATTACCAGCTGCTCACCTGGACCATGATACTGATAAACGGTAGTTTTTTCCAACAGTCTCACAAATTAAATTAAAACACAAGTAAACTGTATTTTTAAAGCTTTACACTAAATTGGCCAAGATACTGTGGATCTCCATTCTTTTCTTTCTTCCCAACAAATTATTCAATGAACTCTCACATATCTCAGTAATGAGGCTTACATTGGTGTTAGTTCTGTATTTTGATTTTTATGTAGGAATGGCACAAAACAAATGAAAAAGGCTTAATCTTAAGTGGCAGTACTTTTTCACCCTTTCAGTTCCTTAACCTACATAACAGACAATCGAGATGTGTTTTTGTCTTGGATTTGATTATTATTAAAGAGAACCTTCACAGACATTATTATTAAAGCAAACCCACCTGTGAGTTTGAACTTACGCTACAATTCAGAAAGAAATTTTAGTTTCCTCTTTTCCAGTGTTGACAGGTCAAAAATTACAATCCCTTTCATCATGTGTTTTAGAAGGGGCTTTATCAAGAATTTCATAAATTTTGTAGATTGAGCCTGCAGACTATGTTAGAACACTTGTAGAAATTTCTCTAGGTCTGTCAAAGGACAACCTGCCTTTTTCAGGCAAATGCTAGCTCGTGGGCTAATATGCTCATTGTGAAAAATGTCTTCACAAAACTAACAGAATTCCAGTCTCTTTTTCAAGCTCCTTAGACTATTAGGACTGGATGACTGAACCTGCACAGAACGTACGCGTAATTAAAAAGAAAAAAAAAAAACAAGATTCAGTGCATGATTATAAAACCCTTTTTTTTAATGTCCATTGCAGGCTGTTATAGAAATGTTGGCTTCTACAAATCTCATTTCTGGAAAAGTTGTTTGCTGAAAAAGGTAGATGGTTTAGTGAGATGCTGAAAAAGTAGCTCACACACACACAAGATCATACTCATTCCTGTGTGTGTGTGTGTGTGTGTGTGTGTGTGTGTGTGTGTGTGTTTGGGTGTATAACTAATATTCTTTTTAGTTATGACATCTTTAAGAAGGGGGACCGGAGGGTGTGTTCCAACTACAGGGGGATCACACTCCTCAGCCTCCCTGGGAAAGTCTATGCCAGGGTGCTGGAAAGGAGAGTTCGTTCGCTAGTCGAACCTCGGATACAGGAGGAACAATGCCGTTTTCGTCCTGGTCGCGGAACACTGGACCAGTTCTTTATCCTCTCGAGGATACTTGAGGGTGCATGGGAGTTTGCCCAACCAGTCTACATGTGTTTTGTGGACTTGGAGAAGGCATTCGACCGTGTCCCTCGGGGTGTCCTGTGGGAGGTGTTGCGGGAGTATGGGGTGTCTGGCCCATTGCTACGGGCCATTTGATCCCTATACAACCGTTGCAAGAGCTTGGTTCGCATTGCCGGCAATAAGTCGGACTCGTTCCCGGTGGGTGATGGGCTCCGCCAGGGCTGCCCTTTGTCTCCGGTTCTGTTCATAATTTTTATGGACAGGATTTCTAGGCACAGCCAAGTGGCAGAGGGCTTTCGCTTTGGTGGCCTCAGAATCTCATCTCTGATTTTTGCGGATGATGTGGTTCTGTTGGCTTCAGCACCTCCAAATCTGAGGCCATGGTTCTCAGCCGGAAAAGGGTGGAGTGCCCACTTCGGGTCGGGGATGAGTTCCTGCCCCAAGTGGAGGAGTTCAAGTATCTCGGGGTCTTGTTCGCGAGTGATGGGAGAAGGGAGCCGGAGATCGACAGACGGATTGGGGCTGCAGCTGCAGTAATGCGGACACTGCACCGGTCCGTCGCGGTGAAGAGGGAGCTGAGTGTAAAAGCGAAGCTCTCAATTTACCGGTCCATCTATGTCCCTACCCTCACCTATGGCCATGAGCTGTGGGTAGTGACCGAAAGAACGGGATCGCGGATACAAGCGGCAGAAATGAGCTTCCTCCGAAGGGTGGCTGGCCTCTCCCTTAGAGATAGGGTGAGAAATTCGGCCATCCGGGAGGGGCTCAGAGTAGAGCAGCTGCTGCTCCACATCGAAAGGAGCCAGCTTAGGTGGTTCGGGCATCTGACAAGGATGCCCCCTGGGCGCCTCCTGGGTGAGGTGTTCCAGGCATGTCCCACCGGGAGGAGGCCCCGGGGCAGACCCAGGACACGCTGGAGAGATTATATCTCTCGGCTGGCCTGGGAACGCCTTGGTATTCCCCCGGATAAGCTGGAGGAGGTGGCTGGGGAGAGAGAGGTCTGGGCCTCTTTGCTTAGGCTGCTGCCCCCGCGACCCGGCCTCGGATAAAGCGGATGAAGATGGATGGATGGATGGATGGGTTATGACATCCATTAATTTGAAACTTCTATGCCTTTTTCAAAAATGACATTTATCTACATGAAATTTGTGTCCCAAGATTACTTATATTATGATTTGATGCTATATGAACATACTTGAACTGAATTATTAGTCACACTCTCCATTGCTTGTCAGTCCTTTATTAGCAAGTAATCTAATTCTACTGTATGCGTCCATCCATTTATTTTCTTATGCTTAACAAATTCTGGTTTGGGGAGGAGGTGGGGGTGGAGCCTTTCCCTGCAAGAAGCGGGGTACAACCTGGACAGGTCACCAGTCTGATGCATGGCTAATGCAGATACAATTATTCACACCTGCAGCCAATTTAGAATCACCATTTATTCCTACTTGAATGTCTTTGGATTGGGGGAGGAGTCTGGAATAGTTGGAGAAAACCTATGCCGACCCAGGAAGAACGCGCAAACTTGATTTGAACCCAGGACCTTCTTGATGTGAGGCACCAGCGCTAACCACTGGCTAACTATGCTGCACTGTGTGTTATGGGCTCTGAGGTTGGCTTACAAAAAGCTACTTATTGAAAATAAACAAACAAACAAACCAATCCCATCTCTGCCTGTGGAACATTTTGTCAGTGTGATGTGTGGAAAACCACTCAAGGTCATGTGTCTACTTTGTTAGTTCATGATGCTTTGCTAACTGAATTCACCAGTTAATGAAAGTACCCATGCTGTTTGTAATTGCACACAGTCCATTCTTCAAATTGAAGACAGAAGATGGAGCACATGTATTATTCTTGCTGATGTATGATGATTGCAGGTATTTAATCAACTGAATCAGAAAGACCTGCAGCTGCGAATGACATCACTAATATCAATCATGCTTTAATATATTCTGTCATCTGTCTTCTATTAAGTTTTGATGTGCATACAAATCTCTTATGTAAATCTGTAGTCAGTATCCATTAAATTACTCCCAAAGTTATAAGCATTGTTTCATAAAAACTGTGCAATTACGTATGTTTTTCAAACTGCTATATACATGTATGCTTTAAGTGCCTTTGCAAGATGACATAATTAAGTACCAGTAATTGGTATGCCATTTTTATTGCTGCTTTACACCATGGACAGTATTTCCACAGATAATTTTATAAAATATTCCTATTTATAAACTATTCCTAGAAGATCCCCAAGACTTCATGCAGAGGGAGAGTTTACAGATTTTTAGACACATCTTTAGTCCTTGATTTTTTTAAAATTTTATTTTAGTTTGCTGCAAGCAAGTTTACTAAAATATTATTCTGTAAACCTTAAACTAAGTGCTGTTATATGATATTATATTATTTGGTCAACATCAAATTTGAATGTAGTCTAAGCCTGCACTTAAAGTCTTTTTAAATGTATTCTTTACTTGCTGTCACACCTGTGAACACCACTGGGGCTGCAGTTGAAATAATATAAACAAAAAATATCACATTCAAGAGTTAATTTAGAGGAATAACAATTAAAATCCATCAGACTCTCCAGTGTTTTAATGACAGAGCTATGACACTGATAAGTCTGTTAAATTACAGTTAAGACATTTACTAGCTTTCTCCTTTATTAATATATCTATTAATATGTTAGCTTTTTCCAATCTTACTGATTAATCTTAAAGCCCTTAAAGCACACATATATCCATGCACCACTTTTAATACTATACTAGTGTACGGCACTTTTCCTGTTACAGACATCCAAGCCACTGTGTGACTTTCAGCATTTATTATGTGTTTAGCCTCTTCATAGTTTTAATATTGTAATTTTCTCTCTTTGAAGTGAGTTAACCTCACCTACTCTTCATAATGCGTTGAATTTCTACTTAGAAAAATGTTCAAAGGGAAAGATGACTGAAAAAAGAATCAATTTTTCAGTGGGCAGGTAATAGAAACACCATCTTGGGAAATTGGATCCAGTGGCATTTTTCCTCTGTGGATTAAAAGTTTGAGGTAAAGTACAGGTGAGGAATTGCATCTCTGGATGGTTCCAGAAATCTTTCCCTTTACATGATAACGCCATGTAGAAGCTTTTTATTATTTCTACATTTGATGTACTGCATATAAACTGATGTTTTTGTGTGACAAACATGGTGATCAGTGATCCTGTAGACTTGATTGTGTGTTCTCGTTGACTGCCTCAAAGTCAATCTTTTGTCAGTGCTTTTTCTCTGTTTTGACATATTTTGTCAATAAATGTTAATAAATCTATTAAAAATATTTTTTGTGACAGCTGTAGCTTTTTGTAACAAAGTGAGGTTTCTTCATGTAGCTTTGCTAGTTGATATTTGCTAATTGCTATTCACCCTAATTTTAGGCTTGTGATCTTTCAGCAACTGAGAATCAGTTTGGTTTTCATTCATGTGCTCGAAAGTAGCATCACGAAAATTTCCTTTATTTACTGCAATGTTTTTCAATTACATCCACCCACTTTTTAAAAATCTCATAGGACAAACAAAGGATCTTTCTATTCAATATTTCAGTATTACTGAAAAAACTCTGCAAAACCTGCTTCACGGAAAACTGTGATGGCATTTCACACAGCAGTGTGCATTGTGCAAACTAACAACATTTCTTCTATGAACACTGAACAAAGTGCTTCTTCTAATTTATTATGTATTTAGTGGTGAACTTGCCATGTGAAACAAATGCAAATGGAGAAACTAACATATTCACTGCATGTTGATGAATATGAAAATCAAAAGAACAGGGAATTGTAATCATTTTAAAAACATATAGATCTTAATAATTGCTCTAAGTGTGATGACGTTTGTCCAAGGTTTTTAAGGAGAAAAAAGGTTACACACATATGCTTTCGTTATTATAGAAAGATACGATGTGATTACTACTTTTACTGACTGGCATCAGTCTGCTCCTCACTTGGAACCAATATTTAAGGTAAAACCAACAATTTTAATGGAAATGCAAAAAACCTTGTGGTCAGAAAGTCCTATAACTATGTATTTTCCTTAATAATTGTGATTAGATGATGACTTTTGCATGTCAGAAAAGATAACTAAATAAAACAACATGTGAAGTAGTACTAACTCAAATCTATCCAGACCTGTTATCAGTCCAATCTCCCCAACCTACTTGCTTAGAAGTCTTTCTGTATGAATTCTTTTGGGTTGCCCTGAAACTTACTCCATGTCTTTTGGAACCACATGATAAAGCAGGGAAATTGGAAAGAGAGGGAATCCAACTTTTTTTAATAAGTCCCTTTAATTCATCCTCTGTAAATTATTGAGAAAATTAATTGAAAACTAAAATAGAAGGTTGGTACTTTAAAAGTAAAATTAAATTGTGGGAATTAGACCCTGGGCTTTTATATCCTCTTGTGTTAAGAAAGATCTGTGGTATTACCAAAAATAATGGTAAGGTGGTGGGAAAGTTCACCCCTCGGATGCGCAGTGGGAAAAGAAAAGAATGATTAAATTGAAAAGTTTAAGTAGAATTTAAGCTGAATAAGCAATTCAATATCTGCTGCCCACTTATTTTTCCCCATGAAGTAAATTACCCCTTGTGCTAGGCAAGCAGTTCAGTCAATGAAAAGAGAGGCCGTCAGTGAAGACGATTGGTTTGCCTGTCTAGGAGTATTGTCTGTCAGCCTTCCCACCTGCCTCCTCACCTCTGTCCCAGTTCTACAAGACGCATTAATGCCAAGAAGGTTTTGAGTATGCGGTGTGTCCAGCGTTGCTCTTTTTTCACTTCATGACTCACTCAATCACTTGGTGGCCCAGCTACTACTACTGTGTTATTTCAATCTACCTTTCCGCCTTTACACACAAACCTGGTTGTGCACTGTGAGGACAGAGATTATCATTCTCCTGACAGCTGACCACTGTGTGTATGTGTGTGTGTGTGTGTGTGTGTGTGAGCGCGTGTGTGCACGTGTGTGTGTGAGACAGAGAGTGCTTGTCTGTGTGCATGTGTTTATCTATATTTTCTACTTGCCTGACTGCAGGCCTATGTGTGCAGATTCTCATTGTGAGTTGCATGTGTCTATGTCACAAGGTTAATTGTGTATTTGTGTGTGTGTGTGTGTGTGTGTGTGTGTGTGTGTGCGTGCGTGCGTGTGTGTGTGTGTGTGAGGTTGGCAGTGTGAAAGTAAAGTCATCCAAGCAGCCTGACTCAAACAGGATCAACCACTAATCCTTTATCTGCTTAGCCATGGAGGTGTCAGTGTATGTGTGTGTGTGTGTTTGCGTTTACTTGAAAGATTCTGCCATCACACTATTTTTGTCTGTGAGTGTGTATGTATGTGCATTGAAGTGAAGCGCATGTGTGTGGGTGCGTATCATAATTAATGGCTATGGGGAGCTCAGAGAGAAGGAAAGAGTGAGAGGGAGGGAGTTGAAAAACATAAACACACTGCTGCCTCCCTTCTCTCTCTTCCAGAGTTACAGTCAGCAAGGCACTTAACTTCATAACAGTTTGAATAGAGCCTCTCTAAAAATCTGACATTTTACATTTGTCTTCACTGGTTTCATATATTTAGCCCAGAACATTTAGCTTTTTTATGTAATGTACAACTACTAAAACCATAATGGTAGCCCTTTCTATGATAGCTATTATTAGCTAATTATAGCTCATTATAGATATTATTGTGTTAATAGTGGAGAATTAAGGTGGAATAAAGAATGTTTTAATATCAAAACAACTAGTTATTACCTCTTAATTATCAAAATATTATTCAAGAAACAGCCATTAGGGTATTCTGTATAGACTGTGATAATAACTGAGTAATATTACATTGAAATGCATGTAGTTGGGTAATAATGGGCAAGAAACTGGGTAATCATTTAGAAAAAAACATATGAATGCAAAGCAAAACCAATTAGTAATAGTATGGCAATATAGTGGTCATGATATGATAACCTCTTAACAAAAAAATGTTAATATCTATGCATTAGACTTTTTATATTCTAAATTATTAATAACCTTATAATGATAAGTTAGTAATGATGGCTGCTTTAACATGTTATTATGTTGTGATTTAGAAACATGTGGCAGTTTATGTGTAATAACCAGGATTCACAGCTTCAATAAGCAGCTTATTCCTATAATATTCCTTAATAATAGACTGCTACAACAAACTTCACCACATTTCCAGGTAATAATTACACTTCGTGAAGTATAACTTAGTAGGTTATCAATATGGACTCATATAGAATTGAAACACATAGTTTTGCATTTTGCAGCCTTGATTACATGCGTCTATATCATGTTCACCATATATAATTTGCTAATAGTATCCTAATATGTTAACACACATCAACTAATATTACCTTATTATTTTGAGGTTTTTAACACAATTACTTGTATAAAAACTTTATTATGCAGATATTACCATTTTATTGCTAGCAAGCTGTCATATTGTAAGGCAAGGCAAGGCAAGTTTATTTGTATAGCACAATTCAACAACAAGGTGATTCAAAGTGCTTTACAGAGACATTAGAAACAAAAACAAATAAAAAGCATGATTTAAAATTGATTAAAACAAGCAAACAAACAAACCAACTAATTAACAAACAAACAAAACAGCATATAAAATCAAAATGGATGAAATCAGAACAATAGATAAAATCAGTAGTTAAAATGTTAGTTTTGAAATTTAAGCTTAAAAGTGTGGATTTGGTGCTTTATTCAAATGCAGCTGAGAATAGGTGAGTCTTCAACCTGGATTTAAATAAACTGAGTGTTTCAGCTGATCTGAGGCTTTCTGGGAGTTTGTTCCAGATATAAGGAGCATAAAAGCTGAATGCAGCTTCTCCGTGTTTGGTTCTGACTCTGGGAACTGATAAAAGACCGGATCCAGATGACCTGAGGGATCTGGAAGGTTCATACTGGTCAGGAGGTCACTGATGTATTTTGGTCCTAAACCTTTCAGAGCTTTATAGGCCAGCATCAGAACTTTAAAGTCTATGCTCTGACGGACAGGCAGCCAGTGTAAAGACCTCAGAGCTGGACTGATGTGGTCCACTTTTTTGGTCTTAGTGAGGACTCGAGCAGCAGAGTTCTGAATGAGCTGTAGATGTGTGACTGATTTTTTTAGGTAGACCTGTAAAGATGCTGTTACAGTAATCAAGCCTACTAAAGATGAATGCATGGACTAGTTTTTCCAGGTTCTGTTGAGACATCAGATCTTTTATCCTTGATATATTCTTGAGGTGATAGTAAGCTGATTTTGTTATTGTCTTAATGTGTTTTTCTAAGTTTAGGTCTGCATCCATCACTACACCCAAATTTCTCGCCTGGTTTGTGGTTTTTAGATGTATAGATTGAAGTTCTCTGGTGACCTGTAATTGTTTTTCTTTGCGCCAAAGACTATTACCTCAGTTTTGTTTTTGTTTAGCTGGAGAAAATTGTGGCACAACCAGTCATTGATTTCCTCAATGCACTTACCAAGAGCCTGTACACAGGGCCTCGGTCTCCTGGTGACATTGTGATATATATTTGTGTGTCATCTGCATAGTTGTGGTAGTTTATTTTGTTGTTTGAAGTAGGACCTCCTTGCATTCCTCAGTTGTAAATTATAATTGTGAAGTTTCTCTTTATAAATGTCATAATGAACCTGGAGGTTTGTTTTTCTCCATCTGCGCTCAGCTTTCCTACACTCTCTTTTTTCATTTTTCACTAGTGTGGAGTTTCTCCATGGAGACTTTTTCCTTCCAGAGATAACCTTCACCTTAATGGGAGCAATTGTATCCATTACATTTAACATTTTTGCATTGAAGCTATTGACGAGCTTATTGACTGAACCTCCGGACAGGTCAGGTGTTAATGGGAAGACCTGGTTAAAGATCTCACTACTGTCTTCAGTTATACACCGTTTTGTGATCACTGCTGTTGATATATTTGTGTGGGCTGAGATTTTACTTTCAAAGAAAACACGGTAATGATCAGACAGGCCCACATCAGACACAGTAATGTGTGAAATGCTCAGGCCCTTGGAGGTCAGTAGGTCAAGAGTGTGTCTTCTATTATGTGTGGCCTCTGTTACATGCTGAGTCAGTCCAAAGTTGCCCAGAGTGTTACTCAGGTCTTTAGTCCCTTTGTCCTGAGGGTTGTCCACATGGATGTTAAAATCCCCAACAATAATTACACAGTCGAAATCAACACAGATCACAGACAGCAGTTCACTGAGGTCATTAAAAAAGTCTGTGCAGTATTTGGGAGGCCTGTAAACATTAAGAAACACAACTTTGGATGGGCCCTTCAGCTGTAAAGCCACATATTCAAAAGACTGAAAACTTCCAGGAGATAGCTGCTTACATTGAAATGATTCATTAAATAAGACAGCAACCCCTCCTCCTCTCCTGCTCACCCTGGCCTCACTGATAAAACTGTAGTTAGGGGGGGTCGTCTCGATGAGAACATCTCCACTGTTACTTTGGTCCAACCAAGTTTCAGTTAAAAACATAAAATCAAGGCTGTGCTCAGTGATTAAATCATTAATTAAAAATGTTTTCCCAGCTAAAGATCTAACGTTTAATGAAGCCAACTTAAGTGTTTTAGAGGTATTACTTGTCCCCTCGTGTTTGGGAGCAGTCTGTGGCACACAAGGTATGTTTACTATATTTAAAGATCTTTTAGAGTGCAGCTCTCTGTGTTTTGACCAGGCCATGTCTCCTTCTGTCACCTGAAAGTACAGAGATTTTAACCACTATGTATTACTGACATGCAACTTGCGGGGATAGGTTAATTGGATAATCCAAATTGCCACTAGGTGTGAATGTGCGAGTGAATGTGAGTGTGAATGGTTGTCTGTCCCTATGTGTTAGCCCTGCGACAGACTGGCAATCTGTCCAGGGTGTACCCCGCCTCTCGCCCTATGACAGCTGGGATAGGCTCCAGCGCCCCCCGCAACCCTGAAAAGGATAAGCGGAAGCAAATGGATGGATGTATTACTATGCTATTACTATTGATATGTGGTCTGTTATTATCCAGTTACATAAATTTCTAAGTTGTATTACACAACTATACCCATTGTTGACATGTCTCATGTATGATATAATTAAGTGGCATAATGTTCTGTTTTACAGCACATCTAGGCTCTCTTGTTATTCACACACACACACACACACACACACACACACACACACACACACACACACACACACACACACACACACACACACACGTGCATGGTAAGGTGGCAAAACTATGAAGTGTGTGTGACCGTATGTGTGAGTGTGGAAGCAGGGATTAGTATTAGTGGAGAGGATTATCCAGTTGAAGGACTGCCTGCCTCAGTGCCTGCCTGTGTAGTAGCTTTACTCTCTCTCTGCATCTGTCTGTCTCTTTCGCTTAGACACTCTGTGAACCTTGTTCTCCAATCTGTGTGTGTGTGTGTCCTCTCCTTGGCACTTCACTTTTGTGCAGCGTTCCCTCATTTTCCTCCTCGCTCCTGTTTACCTTCTTGTGTTTCTTTCCTTTTCCAATCTCCTCTGCTGTATTAATTTTGTCTCCTTCTCTTCTTCTTTGTAACACCTCTCTTCTATTTGTCCAACTTCACTTGGTTCTTTCTCACCCTTTTCTCTTCCCAAAACAACCACGGTTGCTCCTCCGGTTGCTCTCTCTTCTTCTATTTATCTTCCTTTCACAAAATCTTTGCTTCATCCTGTACTGCAGCTGCTTCTCAACATCAACTTTCTTCTACTTTCACCCACTCTTCTCTGTTCTATTTTTCAGCTTCATTGTTCTATTCTTTGCTTTTTGCACTTTCCTTCTAAATTTATTTTTCTATTTCTCTCTTCTCTTGTTTTTCTCTTCTGCTGTACTTTCTCTCTTTCTTTTAAACAGTTGTTTTTCTTGCATCCATCTCATCTCTTCTTTTTTGATTTCTAACACATTCTTTCCCACAGATCAGCAGGAAAACATGATTAAAAATACCATACATTATGTTATGCTAAAGCACCTACCAGCTTAGCTAATCACTTTTGAAAAATAGTGAGGATAATAAAATTTGCTGTATCCCATTCTTAATTCTCCCCCTCTGTACCGTGCTTTGCTGTCATAATAGCTTATGTAAAGTGCTGGCACAGGTCCCTCCGTGGTTAACAGGTTTAGACACCTTCTGATCCTCCTCTGGCTTAACTTCTGACATTGACACTTACTGTGTACTTCTCTACATAAGGGCTCTCAGTGGCAACTAAAAAGGATTCACCTCCCGTGACACACAAATACAGGAACAAATGCACGTTGAGTAGAGCTTCCGTTAAAACCACAGGAGAATATAATCCTGTCTGTTTCTATGTTGGTTTCACAGAGTTTTGGTTACCATTTGAAAGCATTTACTAGCTGAAGATAACAGAGTCCATTTCATCCTTGTGATCCGACCTCTACAACAGCCTGTGTGATTATGTGCGCTGTTAAAGACTCTGAGCAAAAAAGGAAAGCATTGCCAGTTTGCTCATTGTAAGTTTCTGGGACCTGTTTGCCAAAATGGAACAGCAAAATGAACAAACAAAATGGTAATGGACAAATCTGACCTAGCTGTCACAGACACTGTTTTAGAATGGAAAGCTGACAAGCAGAGGTGTGGACTTGAGTCACATGACTTGGACTCGAGTCAGACTCGAGTCATTAATTTTATGACTTTAGACTTGACTTGAAAAAATGTTCTAAGACTTGTGACTTGACTTGGACTTTTACACCAATGACCTGGGACTTGAATTGGACTTGAACCGGTTTACTTGAAAAGACTTGATATTTTACCCCAAATATAAAATGTAACATGCATATTATATAGAGATTGAAAATGTGACATCATTCACGGGTAGAACCGCAAAGGATTCTGGGAACTCGTGGCAAGCGGTACTAGCGCACGCAGGCTTTCAATTGAAATCAGTTATACAGCGATAAAAAGAAACACAAAAATATCAAGAAGCTGTTGTATTATTAACTGCAATAGCCGGTCGCATGACAGCCACGGGAAGCCGACGAGTAAAGAGATCAGTTGTTATCGGATTACGTCGTTGAAGAGAAATTGTTCAAGCCATGTTTCCGAAGTAACAAAGACGCGACGGATGGCCTGGATTGCAGCCATTCAAAGACCAAATATAACGTCCCAGAACACTCCAGCTCACAGGTTAGTCTGCTCCAAGCATTCCCACAAAGGTCAGTCTGCTGTTGTAGTTAATGCGTCATTTTCATAACATAATTGGTGATATAGGTTACAAGCAAGTCTGGCGCTGAACAGAAATTGCCGCGCTATGCTCCTTTGTTTATTGTGCATAAATAGTGAATTGTCCTGACACAATATTGCGTTTCGCTTCTGTTATTATGGTACATTGACAAAAACATATACTTTTATTCACAGGATAAAACAGTTGTTTTGTATCACTAATTGCCCAGTGCGATTACAGCATACAATATTATTGTCACTGCTACATTTCTGTGATGCTACCAGAAATTATTTCCACTGCTAATTAATTACCATTGAGCTCAAAGGTCCTATTAATAAACGGTTAAGGAATGTGTATTTATGATGACGATTTGTGAGACTGGTAAACTTATGATACGTACGATGGTCTTTACTTTCTACACGGTGCATTTCAAGGTCCTGTACCCATCCGTCGGTAAACTGTACCTGGGCTTGTTGCAGTGACCGGAAGTTACTAAACTTCATGAGTGTATAAATGGCCTGCATTTGTATAGCGCTTTTCTAGTCCATAGGACCCCAAAGCGCTTTACACTACATTCAGTCATTCACCCATTCACACACACATTCACACACTGGCGATAGCAAGCTACATTGTAGCCACAGCTGCCCTGGGGCGCACTGACAGAGGCGAGGCTGCCGGACACAGGCGCCACCGGGCCCTCTGACCACCACCAGTAGGCAAACACGGGGTTAGTATCTTGCCCAAGGATATTTGGCATGCAGCCAGGATGCAGCCTGGGATCGAACCACCGACCTTCTGATTAGTGGCTGACCTGCTCTGCCACCTGAGCTACAGCCACTCACTCCAAGAAGCTATAATTATAAATATGCATATAAATATGCTACGATGAGATAGCTGACTTCATCTAACTAGCAAATGTTTTCCAGGCTACGTTGGTGATTCAGTTTTTTTTAATGTGTATGATATTTTTGTCATGCGATTTTAAAGCCAGTCCTACAACCGCATCCAAGAATAACATGCAGCTTATCTCAGAACTGTCGGTGAAAATTATTCTTGGAGCTAGGTTTAATTGAGCTGCATTTTAAAGAGGTGCAATTTCACAATTTGTGTATATTTTCTAAGTTCACTATTTTGTCATGTGTTGAGAAAAACACAGATTTAAAAATTACATGGTCTAATATTTACATTTAGCATAACTGCAACATGCTTTTTTTCGTTTTTTTTTTAAAGACTCGAAAGGACTTGAAATTCAAAATTTCAGACTTGTGACTTGACTCGGACTTTTACACCAGTGACTTGAGACTCGACTCTGACTTGCCTGACATTACTTGAGACTTGACTTGAGACTTGAGGATAAAGACTTGAGACTTACTTGAGACTTGCAAAACAATGACTTGGTCCCACCTCTGCTGACAAGTACACTTTCTCCAGCAGCCAGAGATTTCTGGCAAAGGGCAGGTCACACCAAACACATCTGAAGTGGTTTCAGGCTCTGGATACCATTTGAATTGGTTACCTCCAAATATATACACATTGAAACCTTCAACAAAAAAAAAAATCTCAGCTAATGGAGCAAAGGAGTTGAATAGGCAGATTTTTAGTGATACTCACTGACTGTAGAGTCATTCAAT
>NC_140622.1:30281803-30286803 GCF_057382275.1 Copadichromis virginalis | reverse complement strand
ACCAGCAAAGGTGTACTCTCAGTGGCAAGGGAACAATAAGAGAACAGCACCACCAAGGCTGGAGACGGAGCAATACTGGAAGAGCATATGGGAGAAGGACGCAACCCATAACGGCAATGCTCAGTGGCTAGAGGATCTGAGGGCAGACCACAGCGACCTCCCTGAACAGGGTCCAGTAACCATCACAGTGGCAGATATCCAAGAAAGGGTCTCCAGTATGAAGAGTTGGACAGCACCAGGGCCCGACATGGTTCACGCCTACTGGCTGAAGAAGCTGACTGCACTCCACGAGCGTCTGGCAGCACAAATGAACCAGCTGCTAGTTAACGAGAGACACCCGGAATGGCTAACCGAAGGCCGGACGGTCCTGATCCCCAAGGACCCCAAGAAGGGACCGGTCCCCTCCAACTACCGACCAATAACCTGCCTCAGTACTACATGGAAGCTCCTGTCAGGCATCATATCGGCTAAGATGAACAGGCACATGGGTCAATACATGAGCGGGACACAGAAAGGAGTTGGCAAGAATACCAGAGGCGCAAAACACCAGCTACTGGTAGACAGAACAATCAGCCGAGACTGCAAGACCAGACTGACCAACCTGTGCACTGCCTGGATTGATTACAAGAAGGCCTATGACTCAATGCCCCACAGCTGGATACTGGAATGCCTAGAATTGTACAAGATCAATGGGACCCTAAGAGCCTTCATCAGGAACTCAATGGGGATGTGGCGTACAACACTAGAGGCCAACTCCAAGCCCATAGCACAAGTCACCATCAAGTGCGGGATCTACCAAGGAGATGCTCTGTCCCCACTGCTGTTCTGCATAGGCCTGAACCCCCTCAGTGAGATCATTAACAAGACTGGCTATGGATATGGAACGGAGCAGTTGTCAGCCACCTCCTGTACATGGATGACATCAAGCTGTATGCCAAGAGTGAACGAGACATCGATTCACTGATCCACACTACCAGGCTATACAGCAATGACATTGGAATGTCGTTCGGACTGGAGAAGTGTAGTCGGATGGTAACAAAGAGAGGGAAGGTAGTCAGAACTGAGGGGATTGAACTACCAGAAGGCAACATTGCAGACATAGAGGACAGTTACAAGTACCTGGGGATCCCGCAGGCAAATGGGAACCATGAAGAGGCCGCTAGAAAAGCTGCAACCACCAAGTACCTGCAGAGGGTCAGGCAAGTCCTGAGGAGTCAGCTGAATGGTAAGAACAAGATCCGGGCCATCAACACGTACGCCCTGCCCGTGATCAGGTACCCTGCTGGGGTAATAGGCTGGCCAAAGGAGGAGATAGAAGCCACTGACATAAAGACAAGAAAGCTCCTTACCATGCATGGAGGGTTTCACCCCAAGTCCAGCACCCTGAGGCTGTAGGCTAAGCGGAAGGAAGGGGGCCGGGGACTGGTGAGTGTCAGCACCACAGTCCAGGATGAGACAACGAACATCCAAGAATACATTGGGAAGATGGCCCCAACTGACCGAGTGCTCAGTGAATACCTCAGGCAACAGAAACCCAAGAAAGAGGAGGGAGACGAGGAACCATCATGGAAGGACAGGCCCCTGCACGGTATGTACCACCGGCAGATAGAGGAGGTGGCTGATATCCAGAAATCCTACCAGTGGCTGGACAAAGCAGGACTGAAAGACAGCACAGAGGCACTAATCATGGCAGCACAAGAACAAGCTCTGAGCACAAGATCCATAGAGGCTGGGGTCTATCACACCAGGCGAGACCCCAGGTGTAGGCTGTGTAAAGATGCCCCAGAGACAATCCAGCACATAACAGCAGGGTGCAAGATGCTAGCAGGCAAGGCATACATGGAACGCCATAACCAAGTGGCCGGCATAGTGTACAGGAACATCTGTGCCGAGTATAACCTGGAAGTCCCGAGGTCAAAATGGGAGATGCCCCCAAGGGTGGTGGAGAATGACCGAGCTAAGATCCTGTGGGACTTCCATATATAGACGGACAAAATGGTGGTGGCTAACCAACCGGACATAGTGGTGGTAGACAAACAGAAGAAGACGGCCGTAGTGATCGATGTAGCGGTTCCCAATGACAGCAATATCAGGAAGAAGGAACACGAGAAGCTGGAGAAATACCAAGGGCTCAGAGAAGAGCTCGAGAGGATGTGGAGGGTGAAGGTAACGGTGGTCCCCGTGGTAATCGGAGCACTAGGTGCGGTGACTCCCAAGCTAGGCGAGTGGCTCCAGCAGATCCCGGGAACAACATCGGAGATCTCTGTCCAGAAGAGCGCAGTCCTGGGAACAGCTAAGATACTGCGCAGGACCCTCAAGCTCCCAGGCCTCTGGTAGAGGACCCGAGCTTGAAGGATAAACCGCCCGCAGGGGCGTGCTGGGTGTTTTAAGTTATATATATATATATATATATATATATATATATACACACACACACATACACATATATACACATACACATATATGTATATATATATACACACATCAGCTTGTTAGTGTCGGTAATCGTGGTTGTAGGTATTGCCCGTAGTGCTGCATTAACATCATCTAGCAGACTTTCTGAGGGTACTTCACGTAATCTTGGTAACCGGCTACGGGGAATCCAGGTTTCAAGCTTGGCCATGATCCTATTTTTCAGGTCAGTTCCTCTCGCACTCAACGATCCTTCTCCTATCGCAGTTGGGGCTATGTACCCAATCTCGGGTGGGGGTGATGATATCGCCCCCCTGACCTGGCGTCCTGACTCCTCCTTGCCGTAGCATTTGTGTTGTACCTCGTCAATCTCTAGCTGTGAGAGCAGTCCCTTCTTTCGAATGTTGGAACACTGAGCTACTAGTTGTTTCGCCGTCATTGTGGATGTTGGGTATCGAAGAATCCATAGGTCCCTCATCCTATTCATGTAGCCCCTTCCGCCGGGGTTACTTGCGTAGTAGCATTCCAACTACGCCCTGTTTTCGTCTCTTGCCCACCGATGCCTTCTTGTTCCAGTAGCCCACTTTTCGTCAGGGTGCCCTGGTTCCTCAACACCTGACGCGGACCTTGTTGATCCGGGCGATGTCCGAGCCGGCATGCCTTCATATTTATCTGTCTCGCTCATGTCTGCGGTAGGCTTGCTTAGCATAGGGGGTCTAGCCTTAGGATGCAGACGCAGCTAGCAGATCCAGCTAGCAGCTGGATAGGGTATATATATATATTAGGGGTGCAACGATATTCGTATCGATATTGAACCGTTCGATACAGTTCGGTTCGGTTCGGTTCGGTACGCATATGTATCGAACAATACAAAATTTGTAATTTATTTCATCAACTTTCCTTCTGATGATGCTGTCTGTGTTGAGCGCTCAGTGAATCTGTGTTCGACTACTCCGCCTAGGCTACACTGTCGAGCGCAGATCCACTGAGCGCTCAACACAGACAGCATCGTCAGAAGGAAGAGCGCAGGGCAAGCTAGCAAGACAGAAGCTAAGCTCTCCTTGCAACATGGCAAATTGAACCTCCCCCACCCTCATTCAGATGTGGCGTTTGGAATTATTTTGGTTTTCATGTGACGTATGACCCTGAAGGTAAGCGCGTCATGGACTAAAGTAAAACAGTATGTTGGATGTGCCACGCAATGCTCAATTACATGGGTGGGAACTAGTGTGTTAGCGCAGTTAGCTCGTTAACGTGTTGGCCGTCTAGCCCCATGCACGGGGCGATCAGGGGTAGCTCGTTAACGGAGATTTGCCGTGTTGTGGCGTTAACGTCATTTCAACGAGATTAACCTGACAGCACTAGTGGGAACACAACGAATACGACTGCACATTTACATCATCCTAGTGCAAAAACAACAAGCATGCATGCTACAAACTTTAGCCGAGTCATTTAGACAGCCGTTAGCACATGAGTCTCCTTATGGGGACCTGATATGTTTAATATGCTGCTGAGAATATAGCCCAGAAGAAGCGTATAGTATAGCTTTTATTTTGGAAAGAGCCATTTCTCTGTAATAAACTCTCTTTTCCAAAGATGCATGATTCCTCAATCAGATACAGGGCTCGCAATATCGCTAGCCCGACGTCCAGGGGCTAGCGATTTTTTCAGTCGGGCTACCAAAATCTATCTCTGCCCTGCCCGTCGGCTATTGTAGGAAGGAAAAATATATGTCAATGCTTTTGCATTCTTTCGGAAATGTAGCTGGGTAATTATGTCATTGGCATCGGTGAGCCACTGTCAATATGTGACATATTGAAATCGCGTTTGAATTTGCGCTTGTTTTTTTGCTTTCACTTTGCAATCGCTCAGACAGCACTGATTGGTGAGTGATGATAATTTGTGCACCAATTCCTCTGACATCGTCTTATTAATCGTTAGCTTACTACACAAACATGACAAGTGAAATCTCCCGCAGCAAGCTTAAACATGTGAGAGGTTGATCGCGCAGAGAATCGCTGAGCGTTATGTGAGTGCGTGTGTAAAAGCAGCAGGATATATATGTCAGTTCTGCTGAGCCAAATAAGACAGGTCAGGGTGAAGAAGTGACAGCCAAAGAAAAGCTTACCACAAAACGGAAAAGTTATGACAAATCAGACTATAAGGCAAAAAGAAAGTGCAGCTTTATGGTTTCATGGACAAAATCATTTCTGTGGCTGCGATATGATGAGCTATATAACCAGGGCTGCACATAAGTGGTCCGCAGGTGCGCATTCGCTGTCAAAATAAAAAACACGCACAAGGGTTAGGGTTAAATTTAAAAACTGTACTTTTGAGTTAAAATATATATTTATAATTTTAATAAATGACAAATTAAAAAGGCAAATTAAAATATCGAACCGTGACACCAAAGTATCAAACCGAACCGAACCGTGAATTTTGTGTATCGTTGCACCCCTAATATATATATATATATATATATATATATATATATATATTAGAGATGGCACGATACCACTTTTTTATGTCCGATACCGATACCGATATCATAAATTTGGATATCTGCCGATACCGATATGAATCCGATA